>NW_026729709.1:0-43059 GCF_030272615.1 Cryptomeria japonica | reverse complement strand
TGGGCTGTGTTGCTTGATGTGTTGATGTAAAAGGTTGTCCATGAGATTTTAGTGATGTTGGTAATTTGGATAGATAGATGGGTTCGAAAGAATATTCTCCCAAGCCTTGCTCTTTGATTTTCATGTTTTGTTTGAAGTCCATAGGTAAAGACTTGAGCTTTTCTTGATGATCATCTAATGCTAAGGAAGCCAGAACTTCCCTATTGTGTGGAACCAGGCTGTCTTGAGCTGCCCCCATAGCATTGCAATGTTGAAAAGGATGTTGGCATATGGACACTCCAATGAGACATTGTGTGTGATTGAAGGTTTTGTCATTGATGGTAACCTTTCAATCCTATGGCACTAGCAAGACATTCTATCGGCAAAGCATTATTCAAGCAAGATAGTGCACCGGCATCAGCAAGACCACTCTACACCGACACTGGCATCGGCATAGAAGAAAAGATGTATACCGGCACAAAGGCCGACAGGATTTTTGATATGTAATATTGTTTTTATTATTGTAAGCCGACTTGGAAAATTGTAAAATGACTCTTGTATATAAAGGAGATCATTATAGAGATTTGTAGATATAGAAAAGTGAGCATAAAGAAAATTGTTAGGTAGACCTAATGTGTGAATTATAGGTCAAGGGTATATGTAAAGACCAGAGCAAGAACCGGTACTGAATCTAGCATTGAAGATGTTATTGTAATGCAGTACAAGATATTGGATTTGTATAATCCACATTGTAAGTTAGTGAGACTTTCCATTGAGCAGTGAGCTCTAGGCAATTGGCCTTCCTGCATGTGCAGGGCCCTATTGTAAGTAATATTCTCTTATTGGCCAGTAAGTGAATATTGTGGGTCACAAATCGCACTGAGGTTTTTCCCACGTCGGGTTTCCTTGTTAAACATATTGTGTTATGGTGTTCTTTTCATGTGGATGTTTTTTATTCTATTAATTACATTAATTCTTGCATATTGGTACACTGTTACTTTATGTTCTGCACATTTTGTCTTAAGAAAATTTCATTACCGGTCAGATACTGATTCACCCCCCCTCTCAGTATCTGTGGGAACCCTAACAATTGGTATCAGAGCTTGGTCCTCTATTTTCAGAAGCCTAACAACTTGAGGAAGATCTTGACACTGGTAAAAATGGAAAATCTGATGAAGCAACATGAAGGAGCTCTTACTGACTATGATGTAGAGAAGTTGAAAAATATCAAATTAGAAGATGATTTAAAAGCAGCTCAGGATATCATTCAGGCACTTCAAGAAAATCTTATTGTTACAAGAAATAAGAGAAGAGAACTTTGTGAAAAATTGCAAAATGAGAATGATGAAAAGGAATCACTTAATGATATGATAAGAAAATTGAAACAAGAGATCATGACAACAAAAAATGAAATGCAGGATATGACTATGAGATTTTGCAAAGAGATTGAGGATAGAAAGAAGAATTAAGAAGAATTGACCAGAAGACTAAGTGATGCAGAAAATGAGAACACAAGACTTAGCTATGAAAATGACATGTTGAAGATAGATCTGATGCATACTCAGAATGACTCGAATGAACTAATGAGACAAAAAAAAATCTTGGAAAGGGAATTGGAAACTGCAAATCAACACAAAGAAAAATTCAAGAAAAGCTCAGAAGAACTTGGTACCTTATTGAAGAATCAAAAACCCAAAGGTGACACTTCTGGAATTGGATTTGAAGTTGGAGAAAGCTCTGGTACTGCAAATACTCAGGATCACAGCAAACCGGTAAGACCTCCTAATACTTACAAATTCAATGGATAATGCTTTAACTGTAATAAATATGGTCATAGGGCAAACGAATGTAGATCTAGGAATTATCAGAATATCAATCCTCCCACCGGTCAATGCTCCAAATGCAACAAAGTTGGTCATAACTCTAAAAACTGCAGAATGAATGTAAGATGTTATGTTTGTGGAAGATTTGGACATTTATCAAATCAATGCAGAACACAAACCGGCATAGGTTATGGGAAAGCTATTCAGAAAAATAATGTAACTTGTTATGCATGTAACAAGATTGGTCATATTGCTAAATTTTGTAGAAGTAAAGGTACACCTGTAGATAACAAAAGTACTAGCTTGAAAGGTAAAGAAAAGGTTGAAGAGGTTAAGCAAGAATTCTCAAAGCAATGGATTAGAAAAGCTGATCTAAATATTGGGAATACTCCTCCACTAGTAGAACCAACAAATGCTCCACCGGTAGGACAATGTGATGCTCCACTGGTAGGACAGAGCAATGCTCCACGAAGAGGAAGTTCTTCATCTAATTGAAGAAAATTATCTTGAGGGTTTGGCAATCTAATGACACATGTGCTATTATTCCCTCGGTTAGAGAAAAGAAGTTGAAAATCACTCATTACCGGAAAATAAAGTTAAGCTAATACATTATCGACAAGCAATTAATGTGGTAGGTAGCAAAAAAGACTATAAAATAAGATTTTGGCTCCATTTCATTTCACCATGATTTCAAACTTTCAGAGAGCGCAAAGATTTCTGAGCTAAGGCATTTCGAGCAAGAAGCAATCACACTCCAAGCAATCATTCATCCAAGACAAAAAAAGGTATTTTATCATGGCATCCTCCTCTGCAATTGAATACATAGCGAACCCTACTATTGTGGAAGTAATTAAAAGACCTAGGCCCGTATTTCAGTTGGTCCCTGAAATAGCAAAGAAAGATGATACCTTAGGTGCATTCTCTCAAATCCCTAAAGGTTTTGTATATGCAAAAGACCCTAGAATGTATATTCACTGCAATATTGAATAACTAGGAGATGAGGAAATCAAAACCATGTACAAAACTGAGATATGTGATGATACCGGCAATATCAAAGCTGAACACAAAATCATTGAAACCCTAGGATTCACAGAAATCCTTAGTATTCTTGAATTTCCTAAGGATGTGATTAGGATAGTATTAAGCAGAGTTCATGGAGAATTTTTTTGGTTAGATACAATTCATAAGATCACTAAGCAAGCGGTAAAGGTTGTCACAGGGTTACTGGCCACCGATAAGAGACCAAATAAAAACAAGAAAGTTTCAAATGATTTAGTCATTGACCTAACAGGTGCAACATCTGATAAAAGATCTTTAAGGGTTAATGATGTAAAGGATACAAATGTGAGATTCATAAGCATGATATTAGGTTACAAAGCCACTCATGCCAATAGACTCAACTCAGTTTCAAGTTTGCGCATCAAGAGTGCTTATGACATAATAACAGACAATGCAAAAATTGACATCTATGAATGGCTAAAGGATGAACTGATAGACAACCTTGGGAAGATAAAGAAGGATAAGAAAGGAACCTTCAGATTTGGAAATCTGTTAGTGTGTCTAATGCTTCATTTAACAAAACAAGTTCCCAATATAGGATATAAATATTTTGGATATGACATAGCGGTAGGAAAGCAACTGATAGAACTATTCAATACGATGGACAAAAATAAGGAAAACATCATTCATGACTTTTTCCAAGCACTAAAAACAAAAATGAAGAAAAGGACAAGGTTATCACAAAAGATTGTAGACAAATACAAAGATGATATATGCTTTGTTATAAAAAAGGATGAAATATGGAAGGAAGAAGTCATCCCCAGGACAATCTGGGTAACAAAAATGGGCTATGAAAAAGATGACCACATAGTGGAAACTTATGCCAAAGCACTTCTGGAAGCCTACAATGAACCTAAAGAAGAAATATTTGGTAGTGCTGAAACCATAGAAAGCCAAATTCAATCAAAGAAAAGATTGAAAAAGGTTGAGGCATTTGTGATAAAAGGATCCAGACAAGCAAAAGCCATAAAGGAAGATATATTAAAGAAAACCGGTATAACTAAAGATGAGTTGGTAGACCCACAACCTGAAGCTCATCTATCACTGGTAGGTACTTCCTCAGAAGGAGATATGCTAGCAACTTTTAAAAGAGTTGTTAGGAAAAGAGATCCCTCACCGACAACCACTCCTTCACCTAGAAGGACAAGGTAGAAGCAACAAGCTATGAGATCTCCAGTCAAAAAGGTCACACCTAAAAAGAAGCTAACTCCTAAGAAAAGGAAAAAGACAACAACTGACTTGGCACCTCTAGAAATTTTATTAAATGAGATCACAGAGGAAGGAAAACTGAAGAACATAGGGAAAATTTATGACACCCTATTGGCTGATGAGAAAGGGCAAGTTGAGGAGAGTGTAATATTACACATGGACATGTTTAAAAAGTTTTTGTTGCAAGTCTTAAATGAAATTCATGATGACTTATACCAAAGACTTGAGGCTAGAAGGCAAGGAGTAATTGAACTGGACAAGAAAATAAAAATAGAAAAACTACTTGCAGTATATCTAGTAAACTCCCCAAAAGAAATTGATGATCTGATAGCTCAGGCTAACTGGATAGTTTTTTCAACTGCACACCGGCAAATTTCACTGATGGAAGGTAGAGTTACAGAGGTTTCAAAGGAAACAGAAGATGGTTGGGACATATTTTTGGTTGAAGAAGAAAAACAAGAAGAATATAGGAATCCCAAGCCTATTAAGGTATATCAGAAGGACAAAGGGAAAGGGAAAGTTGGTGGACCTCCAAGCATAAAGATTAAAGATAATCTACCTCCACCTGTAAAAATTACAATCCCTGAAAACCAACTGGCAACTGAAAGCATGGATACAGAGGATGGCAATACAAATCTTGAAGTCCTATTCACTGTAAATGTTGATACCCAAAAGATCAACATAACAGTTGATAAAGACCCAAGTGTAAAATCAGATATAGCCAAAGAGCCTCCGGTAACAGGAAATATAGAGCAACCAGCAATCGATATAGGGAAAAAGATGGAATTTGAAGCACAAATAGAGAAACCGATAGAGCTAAAGGCTCCAGAACAGATGCCACCGGTAAGAAATGAAGTAGGAAAACCAGTGCTAAAATAAATGCAGACACAAACTGAACTACCAGAGGTCAATACAAGCATGGTCACTTCCACCGATACTCAGTTTGTTGGGTCACCATCAAAGTCAACAAATGTGACTAAGGTATTACTTGAATCCATGAAGAAAATAACTGACTATAGCTCACAAGCTTACAAAGCAATAGATGATTCAATCCCATTTTTGAAAATAATAGCTCCTAATTGTAATATAGATAATAAAGATTCTTTAGGATAGTTAGATACACTATGTAAATACATTTCTAGAAATATTGAGAAAATAAAGGTAGAATCTATAAAGGACATTGTAGAAAAGGAGAAACATAAATTCTTTGAGGAAGGAATTAAGAAGTGTAATAGACATTTTGACACACTTCTACCGGAACTGTGTAGTTTGTTAAAAGAGTACAAAAACCTGTACAAACACACATGCAAAACAAACTTCCTGACTATAGATGTAGACAAGAAGATAAGCAAGACACAGGAAGAGATAAACAAGCTTGCAAACAATTTTGTCAACTCACCAGATTCATTATCTATTTTTGAAGATAAGTTAGCACAGAAGGAAAGATTTATACCAGTACAAAGGCCAAGAGGATTTTTGATATGTAATATTTTGTTTATTATTGTAAGCCGACTTGGAAAATTGTAAAATGACTCTTGTATATAAAGGAGATCATTATAGACATTTGTAGATATAGAAAAGTGAGCATAAAGAAAATTGTTAGGTAGACCTAATGTGCGAATTATAGGTCAAGGGTATATGTAAAGAACAAAGCAAGAACCGGTATTGAATCTGGCATTGAAGATGTTATTGTAATGCAGTACAAGATATTGGATTTGTATAATCTAGATTGTAAGTCAGTGAGACTTTCCATTGAGCAATGAGCTCTAGGCAATTGGCCTTCCTGCATGTGTAGGCCCCTATTGTAAGTAATATTTTCTTATTGGCTAGTAAGTGAATATTGTGGGTCACAAATCCCATCGAGGTTTTTACCACACCGGGTTTCCTTCTTAAACATCTTGTGTTATGGTGTTCTTTTCATGTGGATGTTTTTGATTCTGTTAATTACATTAATTCTTGCATACCGGTACACTATTACTTTATGTTCTGCATGTTTTGTCTTAAGAAAATTTCATTACCGATTAGATACTGATTCACCCCCCCCTCTTAGTATCTATGGGAACCCTAACAAAGGATTATTATCGGTAGATATAGAAATTTCCTATCCATTATATGGGAATTTGACACACTGATGGCATGTTGAAGGCACTTCTTGCATTTCATGTATCCAAGGATGACCCAATGAAATATTGTATGTTAAGTCTATGTCTAAGACTTGGCACATAGTGTTCTACCTGAATAGGTAGTATTACTATTCTTTTGAATGATCTTTTTTCATCATCATAGGGTTTGATGGTGTTCTTTTTGTGTGGATCAATAGACTGTTCAGAGAAGCCTAATGCATTGATAAGTTTTAAAGTACAGATATTGAGACCAGCTCCTCCATCTATTAAATGTTCTTTTTAACTCGATGTTTGTAGACTAAGAGTTTAATATGAATGGGAGTGTTATGTGGATGACTCAAAAGAAATATTATCATGTTCGGAAAAGGTGAGATGATGAGGCCCTGTCATATGAGCCACCATGGCTTGGAATTTATCAATGTCTAGATCTTGAGTAACATTTGTTTCAACTAGTTCTTATTCTAGGATGTCCTTATGTTTCATAGAGAGTTTGATTAACTCAAGTATGGATATTTGAGTGGGATTTCTTTCTAGTTGATTAGCCAAATCATATTGAGTCTTGGGGATAGTGATGGATGTTGATGTATGCCCTTTCAAGACGTATTTTTGAGCTCTGGTTGTCACATTGATTGATGCATGGTCTTGTTTGTCCTTGATTATTATGACATTTATTTGGTTTTCATCTGTCGATATGTGATTGATGGTGTTTTTGTACAGGTGATTTATACGAGATCCCCTTGTATCATTTGATGATGAAGCTCCTTCCTTGTAATTCAAAAGAGGATTTTTAAAGGTATCATGGTCACCGTTTGTTTTGAGACCATCAACCATTAAATCACCTCTATCAATCATATCCTGAATAATATTATTAAGCCTCATGCAATCATTTGTGTGATGTCCTTTGTTGCGATGAAAATCACAGAAATGCGAGTCATTCCACCAAGGTGGTTTGATCTGGGGTTCAAAGTTTTTTATGGTTGTCAATGTGATAATCTTGTTTGCTAGGAGTTCCTAAAATGTTGATTCTAAGGTTTGCCTCAATGGTGTGTAGATGCGTCTATTTGGGAAAGTGTTGGTGTTACCTCTTTGGTTTGTATTATTCCCTCGGTTAGCATTGTTTCCTTGGTTATTGTTTTTGCCTTGGGTATTGTTATTTCCTTGGGTATTCTTTTTGATGTTTGAAATTGAAGGTCCTTGATTGGTATTTTGTGGATAAGTGTTAGTGCGTTGATTAACACCTTTTTTATTTTTGTTAGATTGTGGAGTACCTGATAAAGTTAATATTGGTTGTTTGGACTTCATATAATTAGCATCAACTCCACACTCATTAACAACATTTTTATTTCTTGTCCAAAATATGGATTTGTCTAAAGTGTTGTTATTGTTTTGATTGTTAAACGAATGAGTGCTGGATGAGTTAGTTCCTTCTTTAAAGAACTTCAATGTTCCTTTCTTGATGCAGGCTTCTTCTACTTGGATTTTGTTTTTGATTAACTTGGAAAAAGATGGTATGCATTGGAGTTTGAGTTGATAACTCATCTCACTATTTAGATTTTCGATAAAGATCTCCATCTTTTCCTTTTCAGGCACGTCTCAAGGATATCTCGAAACCATACGTCTCCAATGCTGAAGAAACACCATGAATGTTTCATTGTTTTTTTGTTTGGTGTTACATAAATCCAACATGGTGATTGCATGTTAAATATTATAGGATTATTGTGTGATATATTTGTTTACCTACTCATCAAATGATCTAATGGGAGGTGTAATTTTAGACAACCACTCCATTGTTTGCCCTCCCAAACTTCTTGGAAACAGTCTCATTAGGTAAGTGCCATCGTGAGTGAATTCTAGGTTTATGGTACAAAATTCTTGAACATGATCGCGGGGATCACTTTTACCATAGTATTTGTTGTATTTTGGTATATCTAAATTCAGGGGAAAAGGTATCATGTTTAATCTCCTATCAAAGGGATAAGGCCAAATCTCATCCAAGGAGTATCACATGGTGGTCCCTTGTTGCATGTCCTCCATTTGCCTTTGCAACATTTGAATTTGTTGTGTAAGAGAAACCATGGGTGCATTTGTATGTCAAGGGAAAGATTCTTCGCTTTCATTAAGATTATCCCGGGTTTGGGCATGGTTGTGTTCGGGCATGTTATTTTGTTCATGTATGAATTCTAGGTCATGCATTTCTTCTTCTCTTTGTTGGTATTGATAGGCATAATTTCTAGACCTTGTTCTAAAAATTTATTCGTTTACATTCCTTAAGTTTTCGGTATCAAAATATTCAGGAAGTATAACTCCTTAGCTAGTTAGCATGAGCATATATTTTTCCTTGTCTGCTTCAATAAGTCTTTTCGTGAGCCTTTGGAATGAGTGGTTTTCTTGAAATTCTTGCAGAAGTTCCTCAGTGATCTCTGTATCTCCTAGATTAGTATACTTGAAAGGGTTGGATAATCTATGATCCATACTTGACTCTGGTTGTGATTCCCTTTGCTTGTTTCTTTGAGAGCGAGTGACAACATGCATTTATTTCAATTAGAGTTCCTGGTGGTATCTGGTGGATAGAATATGTTCCTCAATAAAAACTTTCAGTTACAAAGGGAGTTTCTTCTTCTTCTTCCCTCTCAGGGGTTTGTGGTTCAGGTCGAGCTTCGTTCAATGTGATATAGAACTGTGGGAATATAGCGGGGTTAATCCTTCCTCCATGATTTAAGAGTTGGTTGAATGTCAATTTCTGAATATAGGCTCTGCTTCTTAAAGATTCTTTGTCAAACTCATTTTATTTGCCTTGAATATACAATCGCATGTGACACAAGAATGTGCAATGTGATTTAAAAAGTTGGAAATTGATATAGAGAAAATTATTCCTTTTGCAAGTATCATAGAACTAGGTTGTCTCTTCTTCAACTTAGTTTTATGATGAAGACTTATTCTTCTCAAAATATGAGGAGTGATCATACATAGATGATCAGTGGTTTCCTTTGACGTTGGACTATGATACTTTGTTTGAAAAAATTAAGCTTACTTCATCAAGTAAAGGTTTAGTTAGATTTGCCTCCACGAGAAAGTGTGTCAAATGATATGGATAAGAGTCTCTCAATATGGAAAATCGATTTGACAACTTAAGGATTAAAATTGGTATTTTGTTTGTGATAGGATCCGTTAGATGGTAAAACTTTGATCAATGTGATGGTACTGCCTGATTTTGGTTGGATGAAGTCTTATCTCAAGCTAGTTTAAGATTCAAAAAATTTGTTCTAAGGATGCCTGTTTGATTTTGGAATTGTTTTCTGTGATAATTTGGTTCGGATTTTGACTGATCATTTTGACAGAGGACCAAAAAGGGTACTTACAACTGGTGATAAAATTTTCCCGAAAGGCCTGGTTTACTCTTTGTTTTTCTGGGTTATTACGATGCACCAAAGCAGAGATAGGATGGGCTAACTAATGGTCTAGATGCACCACAAAAAGTTCTCTATGTGCTAAGCTACCTCTTCTATGCGCTGACTAAGATTTTTTTGAAATTGTTGTGATTGAAAGATTACGTGCTAATATGTTCTTGAAAATGCTATTGTTTAAGTTCAAAGCACTAAAGTATGTCTCCTATGCGCTAAGCTGATGTGCGAATGCGCTAAACTAGTATCACAAAGTGCTACTAAAAATTTTCTTAATCTGAAACTAGTTATGCGCTAAAGTGAAGGCTGAGAGCGCTAATTTTTGGTGCAAATGTTCTACAGAATGATTAATACGCGCTAGGTAGTTTCTCCTATGCGCTAAGATGCCCTGATTTCATTGTTTTCTACCATTTTGGGATTTTAACTTGTGTTTTTCAGGGATGATTTTCTAAAAAATAAGTTGCAAACATGACACACAAATGAGCTAACAATTTTTGCCTATGCTAGAAAAATAGTGTATATTCTGTGAGGATGTGTTCAAATCCTTGATGTTTTCATAGGCTTAGATAACAAGTAAGACAAATTAGATAGACTCTTTATTCAAGTGTCATCAATAATATCATAGCCCACTAGTCTTGATACTCCGTCAGCTCAAGAAGCCTTGTCAACCCTTAGGGGGCACCTATTTTTTGGTCTTTTGCTAGAAATTAACTCCAAGTGAATTGCTTCACAATGGAGTAGTTATCTTGGGAGATATATGGTGAGTGATCTTGGGGGCAGATTCTTCCCCACCCTTGCACTATGATATTGAAGATGTTTGGATAATGAATTGACTCAAAGTTTCTAGTTCTAAGGTTCTAAATCAGGCTTCTATTTGGTCTTCAGTGATAAAATCCCTCGGGAGGTTTCCCAACCTTTAGAACAAAGGCTTTATGTATATTAAAGATACCAGGGGAAAGCTAATCGTTGAGACAAACTGTTTAAGGGGACTTTCCTCAGCCTCCACGTTTGATCATAGTGGGTTGGAACACTTGGCGATAAAGCCATTTCCCACTTAGGTCGTTCCCCTCTCACTGACCATTTAAATGGCACTCTAAGAGCAACTCGGGAAGGAAAGCCTGCTAAAGGATTTAAATGCTTGAAATGAAGAAAACATAAGAGTGGTTTGGCTTTTTGGTCACCTAATTAAGGGGAGAGCATATACCTTCCACTTTCAAGACAAGGCACTGAAGTGTTCTTTATAACCTTCAAATCAATGATTTTCTAATTTGTACTTGGAGATTTTACTCCAAAAAAGCATGGTGTTATTTTTAGCCCTTTATAGCAATGATTTTCTATCTAAGTAAAAGAAATCCTGGTCAACAAATGAAATTTTGATATTGGTCAACAAAAGGGTAGTCGCGAAATGAAAAATTTCCTTTGCTTTGCACAAAATAAATATGAGGTTCTTTTTATCCCTTTGTAAAGAAAATAAAAAATGGATCCTTTTATGCACCAAAGGAAGGTGAGGTTCTTTTCAAGAAACACCAAATAAAAATGAGGTTGTTCTTTTTACTCCTTTGTAAAACTTTGAAAGTTTGTTGTCCTTTTTAAAGCAACACCAAATGAGTTTTAGGATCACCTTTTCCATTGTATTTCTCAAAATGAAGCATGTAAATATGTCATGGAATGAGATTCTTAGAATTGAAAAGGAAAGAGGGCTACTTGGGAAATACAATAGGAGAGTAGATTAGAATTGGGTTTACTTCTATTCACAACTAAACTCATCAATGCAAAGTTCACCTCTTTTTTTTCTTGTCTGAACTTGAACCTATTTGGACATGCTTTGAAGAATGGTTCTCCAAATTTTCTAAGATGAACAAATAATTCTCCTCGTAGCTCATCTTATTTCTAAGAAGAGTCTTCTATCTCATTATTTCATTGTGAGAACAATCTATGTGAGGTGGAAAAATCTTCCTTATGAATTGAGTGGTTGGGTGGGATGGATGGAATAAATGGAATGCCATAGTCTAATTTATGAATAAATTGGTCTTATTGTATACATAACATGAATCACTCAATTTGAATATAGATATAGGGAAAGCAAAGTCAAAAGATGAATCTTAACATACCACATCTTGACTTTTATAAATATTATGTGACTCAAGACCCATAAGATGATAAAATTTTGAGTTAATGTTGATGGTTAATAACCACTCCATACCTCATTTAGTGTATTATCCTATAATATCTTGGTGGGAGATCTATTGAGAAAATACATAGATGTTCACACTACTTCAGCCCAAAAATGATCCTCTAAGTTGGTTGTGGAAAGTGTGGACCAAGCCATATTCATGATAGTCTAATTGAAATTCTCTATAGTTTTATTTTGTTGAGGTGAATAGGAGGAAGTCAGATTTTATTTGATGCCATGACACTTCAAGAATTAGCCATATTCATGATAGTCTAATTGAAATTCTCTACAATTCTATTTTGTTGAGTTGGATAGGGGGAAGTCAGATGTGATTTGATGCCATGACAATTCAAGAACTCCAAAAAATCCTAAGGTAAAATCCCCTCTCAATGTAAGTAGAGGAGAAGAAGAGACCTGCATGTCTCATGTACAACTCCATGTGGTGGAAGTCTTGAAAGAATAGAAATGTTTTACTCTTCTTTATATGAAAATACACCTAGGTTTTGTGAGACAAGTCATACATGAACAACAATAAGTAATTGTTCCCTTGAAAGGAAGTAGGAAGTGGTATGCACAAATCAATATGTACAACCTCAAGATGCTCCCTGACATGGAAGGTGCTCAACTCAAATAGATCTTGATGTTTTCTTACAATAACTCTATAATATATAGGCAAGGAATCTAAAAGATGAGGAAAACATATTATTATCTCCTTGGAACTTAGCTAATGGGGGAAGAGGGAAGACAAAATTCCATATATAGAATGCTAAAAATTAGTGGGATTGATTGTAGAGGTGCAAAGAAAAATTGAAAAGAATGAGACTACATGGAGTGCACGTAGTCAATTATTAATAAAATATCTAGCAATGATCATGCCATCTTGTGAGATGAAATAAGATTTGATCATAGTTGTTTTAAAAGTTAACCTTGATCTCGTCATTCAATAACTAAAAGATAGACAAGAGATATGTTGCCAAACCTAGAACATAGAGCTCCTTAGTGAGAGAATAGCTTTGTGTCTCAAGAGGAATGGTGATAGTATAAAATCCTTGTACAAAAAACTCATTATCATTTTCCATCCAAATTATATCTCTATTAGGTTGAGTAGTAAGATTATCAAACAACTCTTTATTACTAGTAATATGTTCACTTACACTAGAGCCAATCAACCAAACATCTCTTGAGAGCTTGGAGGTTTGAGAGGAAAAAAAACCCCATTCTAATTGATACCACAATGTGTTGCATCTAGTATATCCTCATCAAATGCCTCATTAGATAGATCATCTTGGTGGTTTGTACCTTGATTACAAGAATTAAACTAGGGTAAGACCGATATTTCAACAAGGATAAGTGTCATACGTATTGGTATGATAGATGTGGCACCGTTAATTATCCTTTAGAGGATTTTGTTGCTATTGTGACAATTTTGTAAGGGTCTCTTTTGAGACTTTTAATTTCACTATTGTCTCAAAACTAGTTCTATGTCTTTAAAGTCATGTAAAGACTAGATGACTTATTATTGTGAAAGAAAATTCACTAGTTCTTCAAATAATGCCTACTTGGTGATTCAATGTTGTGATAAAATTCTTGAACTATGGGCGATGACAAGCCCATCTTTCGTTTCCAGCAATGAGAAAATCTTGCGGTAGTTGTCGAGGCTAAGACAAGTTTTTGGGTAAATTTTTAAAAGAACATATTGGTTGTGATTAAAATTTTGTCTTTAAGTGTACACCAAGGTATTTTTCTACTGTGAATTTTTTTTTTTCCTCTACACATCTTGGTATGCATTCTCTCTACATAAATACCTATTCCATTCTATAAAGATGATATGTGGATAATTCATCAAGGTGGCATGTAAGAAGTGAAGTTGACAACAAGTGGTGTGTTTTGTTCTTGCTAGAATTCTCTTCTATTTGATTTCTTGTTTGTAAGCAGTAATAGAAGATGTACTGGAAAAATTTGTTTTGATGATTGTTTGAATAAATAGATAAGGAAGTAGTGAATGCTAATTGTGTTAGGAGATGCCAATAGTGTTGTCCACAATCATGAAGAGAAAATACAGTAGGTAAGAAACTCCCAAACAATGTATTATTCTAGCATGTAGCATAATTTATGATTGGATATGAACCTACACACATGAAAAGGGAAAAAATGGCTGCGTTGTATAAGGGCTTGCTTGAGTCAAACCTTATGTTTCTATTGACACCTTTACTATAGCAATGATTGATGAAAAGAGAGCTTGTCCTTAGAGAGGAAAAAGTTTGAAACCTTAATAGAAATGCTTGAAATGATAAATGTTACATTTGATATAAAACCATTGTCTTTAAGTCTTATATAAATCTTGATATTACTTGTTTGATGTTAATGTAGGTCTTTATCATAGAGGAACACATAAAACTTGATCATGATTGTTGAAGCTTGATTACTTGATTGCAGACTTGTATTGAATTAATGCTTGATTGAATGCTCATAGAATGATAATCCTAAGACTTAGAGTTCAAATGAGAGAGGGAGTTGCATTTAATTGCAAGTTACATCTTTTTCAGATTTAATTTTCGAGGGAGACCAACATCGGAAGCACTTTCCTACTACTTACAAAGACAACTATTGTAATTTCAAATTTGGGGCCAAACTAACACAACAAAGGTGCTAGGAACCCTAGTCCACCAAGATAAGGGCGCTAAATGCCCTAGTCCCATCAGTTTAGGCTAGAACAAAGATTGTTGAGTATGAGATTGCATTGAGCTTCTAGAAACAATTTTGAAGTTAAGCAGAATAAAATATGAATCAAGTACACTATGCATAACCACCAAAGTGAGTCCAAATTGAGTGTGAAAGACGTATACAATTTTCTACACCACAAAAGTTTTGGGTGCCTTTCAAAACTCATTTTACTTATTTTACTTCTAATCAATACCATACAATGATTGAAAGGAGAGATAAAATTTACCTATATTTGCATTTAAATTTTAGAACATAAGATACCGTTTCTACAATTTCTCCTCAATGTGAATCTGATCTATGGTCTAAAATAAAAATAAAAAGAACTTTAAATAAATATTAATCTTAAAAATAAACAATAACAAAAATAGAAATGCATTGTATACCTATATCAACTCAATAAATAATATGTATACATTATTATTAAAAAACAAAAACTATAATATGTCCAAAATGATATAAAAATATAAGCTATTTGGTCCATCATATATATATAAATAATAAATGCCATGCTAACCAGGTCAAAATAAAAGCATATAAAACTGTCTTCATGAGATTCACCCGCAGAAAAGAGTTGCCTTGTACACGCTGGGGATACATATTGAAATAATCCAGCATATAAAACAGACTCAGTCAAAAAATGGAAAATGATAGTATCCAAGTCAAACACTCCTATATTTAAAGAGTAATTGTCAAAGAAGACAACGAATATATCACCTCAAAGGGAGAAGCATCTTGACTAATTCCAAAACACAAAACTAAATAAACTAAATAAACACAAAACTAAATAAACTTCTTTTTGTAGTAGTTCATTTTTAATAAAATTTGACTTATATGGCAATGGTAAATAAGACTTCGAAGAGCATAAAGAGTTCATACCTGATTGTCAGGATCAAAAGAGCAAAAGAATCTACCTTTTTAACAAATGGTGAACGAGACTGAAGATTATAAAGCACGAATCTTTCTTATATTGCATGTCTGACAAGAAACGTCACAGCAATAATGGCAAACGACCATCCATATCCCTAAATTTTATGACAATTATATTAAATTAGACAGTCAAAGTTCTAAGCATTGGTTATTCAAAACCAAACACCCTAAAACGTGTCCCTTATTTAGTCAAACATAAAATCAAAATTGACTTTTGCTTCACGAGGGAAACAACTTTACAGATCACAACGTTTCTGAATTCAATGTGAGGAAACTGTAGTTCTTCTATATAAATCTACACAGGTGCTCATGCATTGCTGTATGATTCACAGTGTAAGCATTTTTGTTACAGTAACATATCTTTCCTTTCAGTGAAATATATATCAGATTCTATGGAGAACTTAAGGGAACCCCTCAATGGTAATGAAGAATATTTGTATGAGAATGTCCATGACATTGTGATTGTAGGAGGAGGAGTTGGAGGCCTTGCCACAGCCCTTGCCCTGCATAGGTAAATCTCTTGTTTTCTCATTTTTAGGTTTAACTGATTGTAATTGGGTGCTAAAAATGAATGTGATTGTGGATATTGAAATTAGGGTTCCTTATATTATGTAGATGTATGGACTGACATGTTTAGTGGAACATCCAGGTTGGGTGTAAAGAGCCTAGTACTTGAGAAGGCCAGTAACCTTAGAACTAGTGGGGCTGCCTTCGTTATGTGGGCAAATGCATGGAAAGCTCTTGATGCTCTTGGTGTTGCAGACTCACTTCGCCCAAACTATCGTCAACTTGATGGGTATTTTTCTTTTTCAAAATATCACTTTGATGCATAACCTGTCTTTTTTTCTAGATTTAAACTATGTTGTAAGATCTAAATCTGTGTCCTTTTTTTCAGATTTGAACTATGTTGTAAGATCAAAATGATGGGTATTTTGTTTATTCTAGATATCGATTTGATGGACAATCTGTATCTTTTTGTAGATTTACATTATGTTGTAAGATTTTTTTGGGGTTTGTAATAAGGCACTTACTTTTACTTGCAAGATAAAATGTTGATCTTTCGATGGATAGTGGCAAATGTGATTGTTTATGTTATTATTATAGGAGGGAGGTTTTAACATAAATTATTTTCTTTGTTGTGCAGAATTCGTGGCTCGTCAAATTGTACTGGGATGAAAAAGGCAGTTCAACTCATAAAGAAGACTAAAGGGTGATTACAATGAAACACAAAGTACTTATTTTATTATATTTCTCGCACGCACAGAGTAATCTAATAAGTTTGATACCTGTCATTCGAGGTTGATTTCGTAATTGTTGAATTAATTGTTTGATAAGATATTGTGCACAGTGATTGAGAAGGAAAGACTTGTTTGATAAGGTATTGTGAAATGTGATTGAAAAGGAAAGAAACTGAATAGTTTCAGAGATATTAATTCTTATTGATCTATTTATAGTAAATTATATTTCTTATAAAATAAATTTGAAGTTTTGGTTTTTATTTTTTATTATATTTATTTTTCATTGAATTATTAATTTTTTTTTTTTTCAATATTGAATATGGTTTAGACATATGATATATTTTTTAGTATTAAAATATAAAATGTTTAAAAAGTCTTTATGTCAAACTCATTTTTTCTTCTTTCATAATAGATTCTAGAATCCTTTCTTTAGTATCTATTTTAAGATATCTTTATGTTTACTGTTCAATTTTATTTAATTTTAATTTGATATATGATCAAGGAACAATAATACAAAGTTAGTCACATAAATTTTGAATATGAATTTTACTAATAGATAATCTAATTTGTATTTCAGTGGATTAACTACGATGATGGAATCGAGATGTATAGAAAGAATCAAGCTCATAGAAACACTTGCTAAAGAATTGCCTAAGGGGACTATTAGATTCAGTTCCAAAGTTGTTTTAATAAATAAGAAGAACCCATCTTCTTTAACCTCACTAAAACTTGAAGATGGACAATCTATTACAACAAAGGTAAATATTCCTCATTTATTTTTGCACAAATCATTTTTAAATATTATTTTATTTAATAATTGAAAAATCCATTTTATTAACAAAATTAGATATTTATTATTCAATTGACATCAATTTCTTAACCATCTATATTAATTAATCATGATTATTTTTATGTACGTATTCCCTCTAGATATTAATAGGTTGTGATGGAGTTTACTCAGTAGTTGGGAGTTTCATGGGTATACCACCAGCAAAGTCTTCAGGACGTATTGCTATTCGAGGCATGGTGACATATGCAGAGAGTCACCAGTTGGAAAAATTCCATTCACAAGTTTGGGATAGAGGATTAAGAGCAGGATTCATTCCTTGCACAGACAAACAAGTTTATTGGTTTTTAACAAGAAGATCACAACTTCAAGGTACAATTCTTATCTATAATTGTTGATCCGTTAAAAAGGTTAACCTTAATTTTATTTTTATCAAATTTTTCTTTTCTTTCAATTATTTGGATAAATCATAGAAAATGTGGCAACCTAATATAAAGTTAAGTATAAATGTAGCTAATAAAATAATTTCATGTCTAGGGATGAATCTAGAAAAAGTGCATGGGTACAATGATAGAACCCATCAATAACTTTCTAATGCCACAAAAATCATGAAAATTAGATGCTACGGAAAAAAATTATAAGGTTAGAGGTCGAACAATGAAGGTAATATATATGGAGATATACAATTGGAGCAATTGTATAATATCCAAAATTGTCATAATCACTAACAAACTAAGTAGTAAAGAATGTAATATTGAGAATTTACACTAATATAAACTATATAGAAGTAATGCAAGTGGAAGAATATTCCTCTAGATATGCTAAACTTGTACTAATAGAATTAGTAGTTCATTGATGTAGACACCTATATAGATTGTATAGACTGTATGTCCAAGTACATATATGTACAGATTCATATAGATAGAATACTGAGATAGATTTCTTCAGTTTCCTTGAGTAATAATGATGAAAATTTAAGATTTGGTAGGAATTCCTATAGTTTTTGGGCCTTTTGCACCTTTTGTATGTAGTGGTAGGTTTTTTTTGGCCAATCTAATCCAAAAAATTAGCTACTATTAAGATTTTGTAACCTCCTCTAATTTGAAACCCTTGTAACTTTATGTTGAAAAGTGTCAAATTTAGACAAAATGAAAGTCAATATGAAATTTCTTAATTATCTGGGGCTCAATTGTAAGTTCAAATATCCTCCAAAACATGCAAAAAAATAACCTATAATGAAATGTCTCATTTGGGAATAGCTTTGCAGTAAGATCTAATAAGGGCTTTGCATGGAAATGGATCATATACCATATAGAAGTATAGACTCTAAGATCATCTATAAAAATAAAGATGTATTCTATAAGAGAGTATGCAAGATAATGATCTTGCTTGAATATTGAGCTATAAGTTATAAGAAATGTTCTAATTAGATAAAGTAGGAGAGGGACCAAACCCTTACATAATAGCCAAATGAAAGAAGAAGGGGGTCTGACAAGATATGCAAAAACCTAACATTAAGGACAAGCAAACACAACAAAAACCAAAACCAAAACTAAATAGAAATAAAAAGAAAAACAACACTACACCGAAACCTAGCAAAACCCAAAAACAACCCCTAGAAGACACAAACAAATTATCTACAAACTAGGGGCTTTAACAACTTGCCAATCTTGGATAATATCCTCTCGTTTACCTCAAAATGAGTCTCTTGATTTTATCCTTTGTAGGAGTAATAGTAGGGGAGTCAAAATTAGCATTAATAGTTTTACCAGATAGCTCCTAGATATCACCAACAATAACAACCTCCAAGGGCCTCTTCCTCTTAGCATCTCTATACTCAAGCTCTTTCTAGAGTACCTAGATTGAAGTTGACATCTTGTTTTCCATATCCCTACTAAAAGTGACAATATCTTCTAATTTTCTTTCAACACATCTTGATTGCCTTGGATAGAAGATATAACCCTCTCCATATTATTCCTTTCTTTCTCCAAGGCCACCTTAGTGCTTAAGACCTTAAACTATGCACCTAGAGTTTCCAATCTATTGATTCTCTCAATTGAATCATTTATTGCAGCTTAAATTCTATCATCCTTATCATCCATGGACCCACCCCCCTCCCTCACATTCGTCTAAGCTAGAGCCTCCGATCTATTGATTTTCATTTTAGCAGTGTGAAGTTGGGCCAAAAGTCATCTAATAATCTCATTCTTCTTGTTTTAGGTGTTGTAAAATTCATTAAATTTATTCACCACCTCCACCAAACGTAGTTTACCAAGGTAAGAAATAGTGGAGGGTGGAGTGGAACCCAGGGTCCACAATGAAGGATTAGGGGCAAACTTAGATGCATTAGAGAGGGAGTCTTTTTGTGTCCATTCAAAGTCGGTAGTCCAAGAAGAAGAATAGTAATTGAAGATGACCTCCTGGTTCACAAGACCACCCACATTACTTTCTTTCTAAGGCTGAACATGAGAATACATGTTCTTCATTTTGGTGGTATGTTGGAGATTGACATTGGTAGAGAATGATTTAGAGTAAGTAACCTTATAAATACTAGAGGTACCTCTACACTTAGTCTCTGGGAAATTCAATAACTCCACAAATAGCATAGGGTTCAAATGAGGACTAGTAAGGTTCATTTGAGGCCATTATCAGGGGACAAAGACAAATGAAAGTTGTATAGTTTAAGTATTATCCCTTGGTGAAGGGATAACACATCCATCAAATTAGTCACACTAATCAATTGAGACAAACAAGAAAATCCAGAATGAGAAGTTCATCTTAACACCATACCTAAAGTGATTCATTATAGGAAAAGGTTGAGAATGGAACCTTTTGTACCTACCATCTAGAGTAACATACTTTAGTATAAAAACAACATCCTTCCATTCACCTAGGAGATCTTCTCCTTTGAAACCACTTTGCAGCTAAGATATTCTCTCATCACCCACCAAAAAATCTCTTAAAGTCCTCCTTGGAATTCCCTTTGGGTTCTTTATGGAATGCCTCCCCTTCGAACAAGACCCTAGTCGAAGCCACAATGAGTTTCATAAAAATAGTGAAAGACACCCCCAATAGAAACCTTCCCTTCATTCCAAGAATGGGAAAATTAATGAAGACAAAGGGGTCATGGCCTTTCATAGACTCAATGTAGGAGGTAAAATAACCTCTCCATCATGCAGGCCAAAGTACCTCATCTTTTTTAAGGGACTCATAATTATCAGTCTTAGTCTAAATTAAATCTCTCCTCTAGTAGGCCAAGGACCACAAAAAATAGGTAACTTGAAAGAAATAAAAATAGGATAAATCAAGCTTAAAATAAGAAAATGACAAACAATAGAGAAATTTAAAATAGAAATCCTATTCCATAAATTAATAGGCATATTTCCCACTATGTTATGATGACAATAAGCACTAGAAAAGATAATAATTAACATAGAAAAATTATTTAAATCATATATGTGATTATATCATCATGGATTGTGACATAAACATCAACTGGGAGATTGTTCATGCAAGTCCACATTTTCAAAGAAGTAGTGTAGCAACCCAGGTTAGCCAATCCATCAATTGACTTGTTCACCTCCCTAAGGGCATGGATCAATCTAACTTTTCTGATGGTGAAAAGAATGTAGTAGGATTTAAATATTATATCTTTCATGGGATAACCTAGGGATGCTTCATCATGAGGGATCTGGATTACATTTTGAGTCCCCTTCAATAATGATTTTCTGAGAAGCCTGTTGCCACGTCAACAAAGTTGGAATTATGGACTCGTCGATTGGTCACATAAACAAGCACAAGATTTCTTTTTTATCTCTTATGATGCCATCCTCACTTGCTTGACCTGATTTACCTTTGGAAGAACTATCAAAATTTAACATAGTTTATTTAGGAAAATTTGATTTTGTGCTTGGTGGCTAGGCTTTGTGGGAGTGTTTGGTATCCTTGAAAGATGGTGCATGGGATTATTCCTATCTAGTGGATGGTGTTTAGGATTTTGTCTACAAGGTGGCTTTAGATGGGTGTTTGTTTACCCCTTTCTATGAGTTCCTTTGTTCTTCATGCATTGTTTTAGATCATATGTCTGCCCGGTGGGATGTCTCTTGGGGGTAGGATGTTTCTCTTGTCCCCTTGGGGTTTCATTGAGTCCCTCATGTTTCTCTTTTGGGGTTTCTTCCTCATCATGGGTGCCTGTGCTTTAGGAGCTCTCTACTTCCTTACACCCATATTTGGTTGGCTTGGTTATTTTTTTGCTAGATTGGTTGTGGGTCTATTGGTAGATTCATGGGTGTGTAATTTGTGGTACTAGGGATTTAGATTATTGACTTGTTAGTTGGGGCTATTGTGGTGGGAATTGATTTCACAAAACCTATTTAGGTGGTTGCTATGTTTTTTGTTGTTCTTGACCCTTCTAAGGTGATAAGTTCCCACAACATTGCTCATGTTCCTATTGAGGTGGATTTTTGGTAGGTTACAAGGGCTCCTTCTCTATATTTTTTTGGTCTCCTTGCTTCCCATTTCTTCTTGGAATGGGTTTTAGGTTGCCTTGATTAATATATTGGTTTTGATATTTTTTTGTTTTCTGGTGGTGAGTGTTGGGGGAGTTATGAGGCTGTGTCTTTTATGTGAATGATGGTGTTCCTTTTGGAGTATAGTTGTTGTTGCAAGTTGTGGGATAGAATTGGTTGCACAATGAGGGTTAGTTACCTTATGAGCATTTAACTAGAGTGTTCTCTTCTTTTTCCATGCCCGTTCTTGTGGAAAATACCAACTTCATTCGATGGATGTTATCCTCTAGGGTCTTGGCACATGCCTCCTCCCTTCCCCATCCTCCTGGGTATCCTCCCAGATAGATGTGTTTTTGGCCTTCTATTTGTAGGATGGTCAGGGGTCTTGTTGCTTTAGTGGAGGCCTCTTCCCTTATGCTTGTTTCTTCCAAGCCCCTGATTCTTAGAGGCATTTCTATAAATGGACTTATTGAGATGTTTCACTTAGCTTTGTTTGCAAGGTTTCTTTCCAAGCAAAGGTTTTTAAATGGGTGTCTCCATTTCATTGTTATCTCCCTCCTTGACTGAGGCTGTCTTTGTTTAAGGTGGTCCCTTTCGCAACCGGTTGTAGAATTCCTCTCAAAACCCATGTTTAGTCTTTTGTTTCTTTGGTTGGTATGTTTTTAGTGTAGGGATTTTTTTTTGGAAAATGGTTTGGGGTTTTGTCCTAATCCCCTTTGTTCTGATTAAGTAATATTGGGCCTCGAGACCTTTATTTCCACTACTTGTGTGCTCCAGTCAAAAGCCTCATTTCAAACAAAGGTCTTTATTTTTTTGGTGTCTTTGGTCTTGGTGGTCTCCCATCTTGTGAGTTCCTACCTTGTGTCCGCCTGCTGTGTAGTTTTTTAAAGGTTTAGGCCTATCCCACTTTTATTAATCAGAACATTGGTTGTAAGAACTACATTTTTATACTTTTGGAGTCACAAATTTCAAATGTAGGCTAGTCGATCTTTAAGATATTTGATCGACACATTTATTTCATTTATAACACCAAAAGTGAGTAAGAGATCTAAATAACAATTGAAGAATATGGGTCTTTCTTAATAAGTCACTTTCGATTTAGCTTTTCCTTTACTTTATCTAATCCTCTCATATTATATTCTTTATCATTTTGACTCCATTCTCATTATAAGGACTAGAAATTGCTCCAACAAATTAGGGATGTTATGTGCCACTTGTTAAAAATTTAGTTTAGATTTCCATTAAAAATATATAAATTTCCATTAAAAATAATTTTGAAGGGAAAATGATAAGAAGTAACTTTTTTTACTTGTTTTATCATTACACATAGTAGAGAAGGCAAAGGTAGTATATTCATGAGACCAACAGGTTCAACAAACATTAATTATTTAACTCTTTATTATTCAATTGTTTCTCCATGAATTAGAACTATGAATTAACTATGAATTTTTTGTTTTGATATATGTTTTTAACTTTTTATAAAGTTAAGATGCATGATTTTTAAGTTTCTAAATTATAAAAATATATTTTTCTCTAATCTAATTGGCTTGGAAAATTTACATGTTATTAGTTTAGAACTATGAATTAACTATAATATTATAAGAATCCAAATGTTTATCTATATGACATTAAAATTATTTTTTAAATTAGGTTAGGGTTATTCTCATGTAATTTAATATTATTTCATTTATAAGTGGAATAGAATTAGAGATTATTATAAGTTTCAATTATAATTCAAATAGATTGATTATTTCCATTTTTAGATTATATAAATCAAATTAGTTAATTCAAACAACCAAATATAATTACATAAAGTTAAAATCTTATATACTTATTACATTAATAAAATACTATTGTGACACTTGTTTACTTTGATTTAATGGATTTCGTCCAAATAAATGAAATATAAGTGAATTTGGCTCCTTGTCAGTTTCATCCAAAGATACATAAATTTGAGGACTAAAATTATAATACAAATAGATTTATCATATTGTAACGAAAAATCTTTACTAGTCATATTTTTTATTGATTGAAACATTCAATTGTTGATCTTTAACTTACTCTTAAAGTTGTTAGATTATTCCAATATTAATATAATTTCACTCTCTTTGGGGTTTCATTTCTAACTTTGTAGATGCAAATATCTCTGGTGATGCTGAAAAGATTCGACATGCAACCTTAGACATGATCCATGATTTTCCAAAGCCCTTTGCAGAATTGGTAAAAGCAAGTCCAGCAGAATCCATTAGTTATGCAGATATGAAGGTGAGGTTGGTGTGGCCATGGATGAAGCTCCTACCTGGTAAAGCAAATGGAAGTGTGACACTTGTAGGAGATGCACTCCATCCAATGACCCCTGATCTTGGTCAAGGTAAAATTACTTTGAAGTTATCCTTTACCATATGGTTTGTAGGTTTTTCTTAAGGTCTATTAAATTTTTAGAGTAGAATCCTTATAGTATTATTAATTTGACAATAATAGTTTTGCATTTTTATTGCTATTATTTAAGAATAAGTGCATTGGATTACGATTTTAATTCTGTGTGCAATTGGGTTCATTTATTATAGGCGCATGTTCTACTTTGGAGGATGCAATAGTGCTTCGAAGGTGCCTTGGAGAAACTATGAAAAGCATAAACATAGTACAATGGGGAGAGGAAGAAGAGAAAAAGATAGAATGGTGTTTCAACAAATACTTGCAAGAGAGGAGATGGAGAGTGTTTACCCTTGTCAATGCAGCATTAATCATAGGAATTGTGAATGAAGGATCCTCTAAACTCATTCGTTTTGCCCGTGATAAGATTTTATTTCCCTTGTTCTCCGTGTCATATTTAAGGCATTTTGCAGACTTTGACTGTGGAAATCTGAAAGCCAAATACTCCTGAGAGTGAATACAAACATTTGCATTCAAAAAAGAAAGTTGTAAAGAATAGTAAGACAGTAAATGGGTTAAGGAAACCAACTCAATGTTATCAGAATCCTTACCAATTATTTGCCTATCTCCTTATGAAATAATCTAAATTATTTTATTTCTTGTTTTTAGGATTCAAGATAATATATTCTCACATATTAAAATTGGCAAAGCCTATTTGATATTTTCCAATAGATTTTAAATTTATTTGAGTCCATCCATGTGTGAACATATTTTTATGAAATTATTATATAAGGCGAAAGACAATGCATATTCACATATCAAGGAAGCCTCTGCCCTCTCTAGAATCCAGTCTCTACGACTTTTTGGTGAGCAATTGGAAGAACTAATCTAAAGAATCATACTATATATAGTAGTGCATTCAACCAAAATACTAAATACTTAACATTAAACATTACTAAGCTTATCATACTATCAGCCACAGTGGCAAAGAATGGTAATCTTCGACTTCACTACTAGGGTTTTTTCCGTTACACAAGGTATATATCCTATTATATGGTACAAACTAAACCTCAAGTAATATGTCAACATAGAGATAAGTACCAAATATAGAATATGTCTTATTCATGCGTTTATAAAAGAAACCCATCAACTATTAAACCTATATTCAATGTCGAGAGGACAAAACAAATCTGGAATAACATTTCATACTAGATAAACCAGTAAGTTTAATCGAGACATAGAGTTATTATGGGTTTTGAAGCATATTGTTAAAAAATACCACTTGAGGAAAAGGAAATTCCTTAATGCAGAGAACAAGAATAACTCAAATGAGTACTTTCTAACATGAGTTCTCAGAATTCACAAATATAGAAATATTTAAACTTAAAATAAAATAGTCAAATTTTCGTATAAATATGTCACAGAAGCTCTCAAGTTCATTCTCTTTGGAGCAGAATGTTGATAGTGTAACTTACATACCACTAAATTGAGAAAAAAAAGAGTTTCACCACTTTTTTCTCTAACTCGATCCTTCCTCTTTCTGAGCTCCCTATTATACTTCCTAGTTTTCGTACATGATTTCCATACCATTCACTCTCATAGACATGAAAAATGACCTCAATAACTTAACTTAACATGAAGTAATTATGTTCTAATGCCATTCTTGTCTCCACTATGTGGACTTAAGCTCTCAGATCATTGCATGGATCTTAACATAGTATCTATATATAGATTTATGATCTTCCATATATATTGTAAGCAACAGGGTCAGTTAAATGACCTAGAGCATAACTGAAGAAAATGCAAACTCTCCCTTCTATAAACTCTTGAGGTGGCACACTAGGCTCAAACAAACCCATCCCTAGGGTAAACAAGCCCATCCCTAGGGTAGCCAATGTAGAGGGAATTGATCTTAAGACCTACAAAGGATGAACCAAAAGCTCTTAACTAATTATACTCATCCTTTGAACTATAAATATACAACAATAATATATATAAAAATAATGCATGATATGTGTATGTCAAATTATTAGACACCATACCCTTTCAATTTGAACAAATTCATATTGAGGATATAAACACATCAATCATCAAATCAAGAAAAAGAGTAAATCATGAAGAATGCTAATAATTTAACTTTACTAAAAACTTTGTCAAACACAATATACAATCAACTCTAAGCAATATTCAAATCCAAAACAATCATCATGTAGATAGCAGGTGTGTTCTCAATTCTGATGATGGCTTTGGTATTTATTTATTTGAAGGGTAAAATATTATCTTGCTTCCTCCTCATCAAACTAGTGGAGTACTTAGTTTGATAGAAAGTTATACATCCACATAAATCTTTTAAAATATAAACATGGTATTCCTTTCCATTTCTATGACATAAGTTTGCATAAAATCATCAATCCATTATATATTTAACTGACATGAAAGTTAAACTAAAAAAAATCCTAATTGATCCTAATTAATGTTTTCAAGCATAGAACTAAAATAAACAACAAAATAACATAGCCTAGAGAGATAGGGAAAAGTGGGATGTATCATCTTCCCCTGCTTCAAAATCTTGATTCCAAATGATTAATTTCAGACAACATAAAAGTAACATAAATATTCGTATTTTTTTATTGCTATGAAAAATGTCTAATTATCAAACAAATTTGCAAAATTCTACATAATTTTATTATAATCCTCCTAGGTGGCACTTGCCTATACATATTTGTCCCATTATACCTTGCATTAAGTAGCATCTTTCTTATTTAGGTGGAGCTTGTGAACCTTGATCACTCTAAGATGCTTGATTGTGACCTCTCTTGAAACAACATTCCAATAAAGAATGTGATCAAAACAAGTAAAATATCCTCTTAAATAAGACACATGGAATATATTATGCATATGAGATAGAGCTAGTGGTAGAGCTACTATGTAGGCAATTAGATTAAAAACTTCTAAAACCTTCAGAGGACCCATATATCTTGGTGCTAACTTTGCAACCTTGCTAAAAAAATGGGATTTTTGTGGCTCCACTCTTAACATAAATTTATCTCCTACAAAGAAAATTCACATTGTACACTTGAGACCAATATATCTTTTATCATGTCATTTATTTTAGCTAATTGATCTTTCTAATTATATTAATCTGCTATCCTATTTTGATAGATTTTTATCCTTAGGCTAATCCTATCTTCTAGCTAATTTTGTAATCATATTAATCTACTCTTCTATTTTGATAGATTTTTTACCAAAGGCATGAGAATAATTATTGTATGAAAACTCGACTAGTGTTAGGTACTCCTCCCACTTATAATGTAGATCCCTACAATACATTGATAATAAATTCTCTAGCACTTGATTGAATCTTTTAATTTTATTATCTACCTTTGGGTTATAATTTTATCTTATATTCAATCTAGTTCCCATTACTAAAAAGAGGATTACAAAAACCTCGAAGTCTTCTACATATCCCTATTAGAGATTATTTTATGATAACTCTATGTAATCTAAAGATTCCCTACATAAATTTTCTTGCAATTATAAGTTTCCCATCAATAAGGTTTTTCTAGTATGAAAAGGTCCAACTTAGCGAGTTTATCAACTACCACAAATCCATAGGAGTATGACCAAACCATAATTCATAAGGAGTCTTAGCAGCATCACCGTTGATATGCACTAGGTTAAAAGTGTAAATAGTAGTACTCACAACTTCTCTCCAATAGACATGCAGAACATTTCCTTCAATCATCATTGTCCTAATAGATTCTTGAGTGGTTCTATTCTTCCTTTCCACAACTCTATTCTGGTGAGGGGTTATCAGAGTGGATAACTTTCTCTTTGTCCCATGCTCTTTAAAGAATGTATTGAACTCACTAGACATGAATTCACCAACTTTGTCAGATCTCAGACAGTTCAGCTTCAATCATGTCTCTATCTCAACCATTGCTTTCAAATTATTGAATTTCTCTAAAGCTTCAAACTTCTCCCTTAAGAAAGTAACCCACATCATCCTAGAATAATCATCATTCAACAACATGAAATATCTAACTCTTTTCAAATTTCTGACTCTAGAGGGACCACACACATTAGTATGCACAAGATCCAACAAACCTTTGCAAAAATGCTTTTTAATTTTGAAGAAACTCTATTTTTCTTTCCCAATTGACATTCTTTATATATAGAGTTAGCAAGCTTCATCAATTTAGGAAGATCTCTTATTGCCTAAGTAGAAGTTATCCTAATCATGCTATCAAAATTTACATGACACATCCTTCTATGCCACAATTTGAGTAATCAAGTATCTTTTGCCAGTAGGATTCAAGTGAAAGATATTACCTTTTGGACCTTTGTACCTAATGCAACTCATTTCCGGATCTACTCAAGATTCTACACTTCCCATTCTTGAGTTAAAGATCATATCCCTTGTCAACCATCTGTCCAACACTCAAAATATTATGCTTTAGGACTTCTACATACAAGAAATAATCAGTATTGTGTTTACCATCAAGAGAAATGGAACCTCTACCATGAATTATACCAACTTTGTCATCACCAAACCTAAAAACACGAACATCATACTTTTCCAAGATCACAAACTTTTTTCTTATGACCTGTCATATGATGAGACCATCCATTGTCAATCACCCATTCATCCTTCTCTTCAACTTGTGTAGCCAAAGCTCTTTCCTCATGAATGCATCTAGCATAATTAGTAGGTTTTGGATCATCTTCCTTGATAGCAATGAACAACCACTTATTATCACTTGAATTTGATTTATCATATTCATCATCTGTCACAACTTCATTAGTAGCATAATAACATCTCTTCTAAAATTTAGGCTTATAGGTTTTCTTAGGAACTCTTTCTAGACACCTTGAAGAAAAATGTCCATCTTATTGCATGAAAAAAATTTGAGGGGGAACTTCCCTTCATACTTATAAGCTCCCTTAGGAAATCTTCTAGCAATCAACACTTTGAGCTCCTCAATCTCTCGCTCTTCTTCTTCAATTTCCTTCATCTCTTTCTCATATCTAGATATCCTATTTGAAGAACTTTCACTTGGATCAAATATTTGCTTGTCCTTTCTAGATTCAATGGCATTGAATGCAAATTCTACCTTAGGAAGAGAATCACCAAATTTAGTCAATTCAAAGGTTGATATCTTACCAATCAACATGTCTTTGGTCACAACACTCATGGTCTAGATTTCCTCAATAGAAAAACTTTATCTTTGTAGGATGCAGGTAAGGATCTCAGCACTTTAGCAACAATATCTGATTCTTCCAACTTTCCACTAGCACATCTGATATTGCACATAAGTTCATTCACCTTCTGTATAGAGGAAGTAATGTTCTCATCTTTTCCCATCCTTAACATCTCATACTTTCCTTTCAGGATTTTTAATTAGCAATCTTCACATAGTTGTCTCCTTCATATAGGGTTTCCAATTTCTTGTAGATCTCATGAGCAGTCTACAATTCTATTACATTTATCATTTTAGAATCAGTTAGAGCACTCAATAATTATTTCTTAACCCTGATATTGTATTTGGCTTCCTTAGTCTCATCCAGAGTTGAAGAACCTTTTGCAGGAACAATATATATATTTTTTGTATCTCTCAAGTAATTTCCACCAATGCATCTCAAGTGACACTTGATCCGGTTCTTCCAAAGAGAATAATTTTTTCCATCAAATCTTAGACTCTCCTTCTTGTCAGTCGCCATCTCAGATTACCTCAAGTTGTTAAAGTTCTGTAAAGGAACTAGCTCTGATACCAATTGATGAAAATGAGGCACAAAACTAAGAGCGGGGGAGGGGGGTGAATCAATTTTCACCAAATTTTACAACAACTTACAATAATCTCAGATTTGATAATTAGCAGTGAAAGCATAAATCAACAATACAACATGAACACACATAGTACCAATATTTTGACATGGAAAACCCAGTCAAGGGAAAAATCATAGTGGGAACCTACTCACGATATGATGATACCTTGTTAAAAGTACATGAAATATTACAATGGGGAATGCACATGCATTCAAGCACACTACCTAGAGGTCACTGCTAAAAAATAACAAAGGGCTACAACACTGGGAAGGCTCACTGCCTTACAAATAGATTTAGACCACTTTCAGAAAATTGTGAACTGAGAAATAGCATCCTCTATGCCTGGTTATAGTTCCGGTTAAGCACATACCATCTCTCACACTTCTTCACACTTTTTCTCTACTACCGAAAGATTAATAGTTTATTCACACATCACACACATTTGCAACATACCCAATAACAAAGATATTACATTAATTTATACATGGCATCAAACTTGGACCAATATCATTAAGGTTGCCTCAACACATATCACCTAAATACAAAATATAACCATACATGCTACAACATCATATTTGGACCAAAAATATGTTAGCTAAGACATAGCATGGACCTAAATCACCACCTTGAATAAGAAACACCTCCAATAATTATGCATCAAACATCCGCAACACACTACAATCACCATGTCAGCCAAGAAAATGAATAATACCATTGGACTAAAAAAACATCAATAACATGCTCACAGATCAATGTAGACCACTAACATGAATAAAATATGATCTAGAAATATCCACAAGCATCTTGAACTACTGCAACATCCACACCAACTTAATATTACTAGAATTACATCATCATAATACCAAACTTCAAGAACATTAATTGAACTGACTGTCAACTTGGAAAAGTCACTTATGGAAACCAAGATATTACCTTATGAAAAGTCCCAAACATAATCCCAAATCTGCAAACCAAGATATTACAATGCAGAACAATATAGAGCAAAATACTGAACATTGACAACACTGAACAACAAGAAAAATGGTCACAACACAAATATTCATAACTCACTCAAATCTTCATATGAACCTTTGAAACTTGCATATAATAAACTAGAGATAATTGTATATAAACCCTTTAATCCACAAACACTAATCATCAATATACAACATGAAACAACTAGCTGAAATTCACTGCAACACTCCACTAGATAGAGGGAATATGTTGATAGAAATTACAACACATCTCTCATATATCATTAAGGCACATGTTTGCAACAATCACCCAAACATCCAATAGTATCAATCATCCTCATGAATCATCAAATAACATATGTTCACATAAGTGTCTAGCCTCAATGATATCATCAATGGTAAAGATAGAGTCATAAATAATTATCAAAGCATCAACCACATGTCTGAATAAGTCTTATCGATGCATAAATAAAAATGCAAATCTAGGAGGAACACTACATCCTCTCCCCTTTTCCTAGGCTTACTCTTGAAAGCTTGAGAACAAATAAGGGTAAAGCTCTCTTATCCTCCCATGTCGCTGAAGAATCATCACTCGGATCCATTAGACCCTTACCTATTCCATGTCCTGACCCTTGAGGGTTAGCCCTCAACATTGAAGAATGCACACGAGATCCAAAGAAATCTTCCCATCCTTGACCTGCAATGAAAGCCAATCTAAAACATGCGATGTATCAGAATCTGATAAGGCCTCAAAATACACACATGAAACACATCATGTATGTGGGACAAGATAGTTGGCAATGGAAGGTGATATGCTACAGGACCAATCCCCTCCAAAATCTCATAAGGTCCTACAAATAGAGGTGCCAACTTAGAGCCTTTTCCATAATGGATATGACTCTTTCACAGACACACTCTCAAAAACATCTTGTCTCCTACCGAAAAATGCATGTCCACACAATGAGCATCTGCATAATTCTTCTATCTATCCTGTGTTGCTATCAAATTCTCTCTAATAGACCTCACCTTTAGCTCCATGTCCTGCAAAATCTCTGAAACAAGAAGTACACTATCCTCCAAATGATCCCAACTCAAGGGTGTCCGACATGGTCTATTGTATAATGCCTGAAATGGGGACATTCCAATCAAACAATGATACCCATTGTTATAGGAAAAATCTACCAAATGAATGTAATCCTCCCATTTGGTCTACTGATCCATGACATACATCGTCAACATATCCTCCAACACTTGATTAACCCTCTTCGTCTAGCTATTTGTCTTGCAATGATATGTCGAACTGAAGTTCAGTTGCACTCCTAAATCATATTGAAGTGAACACTGGATCATGATATCATATGATCTATCGAGGAATACAATGCAACCTCACTATTTGCTCCATGAAAATACAATCCACTACCATTGCTGTGTATGAAGATCTGATTGGAGAGAAGTGTGCTACCTCAATCAACCTATCAATGATTACCATGATAGCATCATGATGTCATAAAGACATAGGCAAACCAATGATAAAATCCATAGATATGATGTCCCATTTCCACTTTGGAACCATGTTTGACTGCAATAAACCTACTAGATACTGGTGCTCTACCTTCGTCCACTAACACTCTAAGTAACATGACACATAATCTACTATATCTCTCCTCATGCCTTCCTAATCATATAATTGTCACAAATTTGCTTGCATCTTCTTAACACCTAGATGTTTCGAGTAAGGTGCACGATGGACCTCTGATAAGATCAATGCTCGAAGACCATCTGACTGTGGAACATTTATGCATCCCAAATGTTGAAGAAGACCGTTGGACTCCAAAGAGTAAATTACATATTTTCCATCCAAAGTTCTCCTTGATACCAACCATCTAAAGTAAGGACACTAAGTATCCCACTCCTCAAGTCTACACTGCAATTCATCACTAAAACCTCATGCCTCACGTGACTCAAGGCATTTTCTACCACATTCTCCTTGCCCTAAATGTATCTACCTCAAAATCATACTCACGTAAGAACTCCATCCAACCTCGCTGCCTAACATTTAAGTTCAGCTATGTGAAAATGTACTGCAAACTATGGTGATCATTGTATTGCTCGAACCGATGCCCAAAAAATAAATGTCTCCAATGAACCAAAGCATGTACCATTGCCACTAGCTCTAAATCATGAGTAGGATAATTTAACTTATAATATTTGATCTTACAATGACTCGTATGCGATCACTCTACCATCTTGCATCAAAGATGCTCCAAGACCCTCTATGGATGCATCCATGTATACCAAAAAATCACACAAAGGATCCGCTACTGCTAGAATAGGTGCACTAGTCCGATGCTCCTTCAAGATTCAAAAATTTATCTCACACTGATCAGAGCATACAAACTTCTTCCCTTTCCTCTGAAGATAAGTGACAGGCTAAGCAATCCTCAATAAATCTTGAACAAATTTGAAATAATAACCTACAAGTCCCATAAAGCTACAAACCTCACCCACATTAGTGGGTGTTGGCCAATCCACTATAGCCTGAATCTTAGAGGGATCCACTGTGATACCCTCTCTTAATATGACATGACCAATATATCTCACCTTTGTATGGAAGAACTCACACTTTGCCATATTAGCATACAACTGTTTATCTCAAAGACACTACAAAACCAGCCTCATGTGCTCCTCATGCTCCTCCACTGATCTCAAGAAAACCAATATATCATCCAAGAATACAAGCACAAACCTGTCGAGATACGTCTTGAAAACTCCATTCATCAAGCTCATAAAAACTGATAGAGCATTAGTAAGACCAAAAGGTAACATTGTGAACTCATAATGTCCATATCTAGTTGAAAATATTTTACAATGAATATTCGTCTCATGAATCCTAAAATGTACAATGGAATCAATTGCCACCTTGGACCCCGTGGCCAACTCAACCTACCACCTATCACCTTGCTTTGCCACAACAAGCTCACATCGCTCTACTACTGAAGGAGAAATGAAAGAATCAGAAGCACCCAAGTCAAATATTACTAAGCAAGAGATACCACCTATCTCACCTATAGTCTCCACAACTATAGCCTGGAGCTTGGCCTAATGGTTATCAACTATTGCAAATATATGATGGGATCTCTCTGCATCACCTATTGTAGGCTGTAAAGATTTTGGCCTTTATCCTAAAATTTGTGAGGATATTTGAGGATAATGGGATGCAAAGTGACCTTGTTGTCCACAAGTAAAGAAACTCCCTCTAAAATCCTTGAGTAGGTAGAGGTGCACTGGACTGCTGAGCACTAGCTCTACTCAACTACTGGAAACTCCATGTTGGCTAAGAGGGAACTAATCACCTATCATGATGCCTACCACAATCTCTATCCTACTAAGATCTTGTACCACACACAATGTTCTGACTCTAAAGGAACTTCTTTCAGAATGACCAAATACTTTGAAAAGAAGGATAACTCCTAGCAACACCTAAAGATTGTAGCTGCGTGCCTCTCTCAAATACTCCTATAACTAGGGTACTAATTGTCTGCACACCTGGTGCACCTTCCATAGAAAAATTTAGGTTCTCGTTGGCTATCTGCATATTCTCCATAGCTATCTCCAAAGTCTTAGGCTCGAGAAGTTGAACTCCTCTACTGACGCAGTCACTAAGTTCTCTAACAAAATGTTGAATCAACACAAGCTCATCATCTTCTATCCCAGTGTACTACTTAAGTTCAAAGAACTTGTGATTACATTTCTCAACTATGATGTTCTACTTCCTTAAATAATGAAACTCGTTTTCCTTTCTCTACCTCCAATGATCTAAAAATAATCTGACACGAAACCGCTCAAGGAACAACTCCCAAGAATTTGTCACAATATCCAAACACAACTTCTGCTCCTCAGTATGCGACCGTGTTGAAGAAAAGTCATGAAGATGCATGATCACACACCTAGCCTTAGTGTTACTACTATATGGATGCATAGAAAAATAGATGCATATAAAAACACATGCCCAAGTCAAAAGCCAAGTCTCTGCCTCCATGCCACTACTAGAACCATCAAAAGTAGGGGGACATGGTCTCAAAATATATCTCATATGACTAGCTACAACTATATCCCATTCCACAACATCTGCTCTCCTACAAGGCGAATATGATCGCTGTCTCTCCTGATGACTAGAATGGCGAGACTCCTCCTAGCAATTTTGCTCCCATTTTAGTCCTAAGCGACCAAGAAGATCTTGAAGCACATTAACCAACTATGGAATCACATCACCACCATATTGATCCTACTGCACTGCTCCTCATTGCATGACACTTTAGAAACCCTACAAAGAGAATTTCATCAAGTACCCATATGACCTCCATGACCACGACCTCTACCTCTATTATGCATCTTGTCTAACCAAGACACAAAAGAAACTATGAGCTAAAGCTAGGGAAACAAATGTAAGAAAATAACAAGCATGAATAAATTGCTGGGTTAGCCCATGCTAAGTGCTAACATGTGCGATGGGCTCATGTGAAACTAGAGTACACCTAGTGTATGAATATGCGATCTGATACGAAATGTAATGCCCGCCAAAATACCCTAGAGAAAATAACTGATCTAACCAACAAATAGAGATTTTGTTTTAAAAACCATTTACTAATACAACATAGCGAACTATCATAACTTCAATTATTAAATTAACTTCACAAGAATGCATAAAAAATAATGAACATAACCATAACTATACATATATAATGCAAGTGAAAATAACATCATAAATATAAACATATGTCCATTCATTCTTTCCCTAGGGTATCTTAACATAGCTACTTTCTAACAACATAACAATAACACATCCATACCATGAAATCATTAACATTCATTTCTTTTAAGATCTATTCATTAAATTTCCTATCATGAGGTTATGAACTACCAATGCATGTCCTTATAACCTCATTAACCATCTAAGTTAATTTTAAAGCACCAAATCAAATGTTCCTAATTCCCATAGTAATACATCATGAAACTACCAACATCTTTCTTCTACAAATGTAACTAGTTTATTTTATCAAGGACAACCATTACACATCTCATCAAGATTACCATCCATACACATATGCAAGATAATAACAACAACTACTAATCTACTTCTAAATAGGATTCCACGCTACCAATAATTCAAGAGTCATATGATATTACACGAATAAACATAATCTACTTATTCAATTTCCCCTAATTCAACATAGGATCTCATTTCCAACATAGTGAACACTTCTACAACATGAATCATATAATAATACATCATCTTAATCCATTAAAAATCATAGTTTCTATATCATCAAGTCCTATTACTTAAGAGGATATGATACAAATACATAGTCTCTTCTACTACATGATATCCTAATGTATAATAATACAAGTTACATAAGAACATGTCCTTCTTTCACATTTACAAGTCATCATGATACAATGTTATCTCTAATACATATAAATCAGCTCCATAGATCAACCGCATAATAAAGAACCATGAAATCCATAGCCATACATACTAGCATCCAAAGAAGAAAATCCCAATGGAAGAAGGTATCAAACTACCCAACCGTGTGGAACCTAATAGGAACCACCCCTTGTGCTAGGAGATGACATGGGGTTCCAACTCACACTCAAGACCTAGGCTGATGCCTAACTACCAAGGGACTCAACAAGACAACCACAAGATAACAACCAATAATAATGAATCAAATCACACCACAAGGCTAATCATAATTCAATAAACTCCCAGAGGAATAATCAACATAAAAGCCAAAGGATAATGGACACATGTGGGGAAGAGTTTCATCACATGCTATTCTAATGTGGAATCTGCCTCCACCTTAGAACCAAATAAGGCAAGTTGGTTAACCACTCCAATGGTCTTACCAAGCATAGATCCCAAAACCATCTCCCTAGGAACCGCCATTGGGGCATACAAATCAAAATTCATTATCTTGTTTAAGTGAATTCCTAATTACTGAAACCCACTAATCAATTATTATGGTTATCACTTATAATTAAAAATAAAAACTTCATGTGGTTCCAAGATAGGTCTAGGCCCTAAGCATCCTTTGTAGGAACCTCTTGGAAGCCCATTTCTCATGACCCCGATCCTACACATGCAAGAGATCACTCTCCCAACCATGGATCATAACCTTAGGGTGAAACATCCATCAAAATAAAATCACAATAACAACATGAAGGCTGACAAATGACATAAACACAGTCACAACATCACTGATACAATCCAAAGTATAAGATGAAACACACACTCAAAGAAAGAACAAGAGCCTCCACCAAAACATTGCAATAATGAACCAAAGCATAAACATGAGAGAAAAGAATAATAAAAAATAAATTCCAATTCTCAATAGTGAGGAAAAACAATTCTACTGAAACTTTCATAATCATTCCTCAACAACGAGGCTTTCATCCTCTTGCTGGAGCATATCAGCATAATCTACAATAACCTCAATGGTAAGGCACAAATTCTCTTACCAGAGCACAAAATAATCATGTGAAGGTCAAGATGGGACCATATACAAATCTGAGAAACTTAATTCAATCACAAAATGCCCCTGAAAAAAGCAGAAAATCCGGAAAACCATTCATACCAAACAAAACTGCCAAATCTTGCACCCCTAGAGCATTTCAGCACTCCTAGGAGCCAGATTAGCACTCCCATGTCATACATTTGCATTCTAGGTCTAAAATTTAGTGTTTTGAGTCCAAACAATAGCATTTTGGGTTTAGAATGTAGAAAACAAGGTAAATGGATAAAAGACAAAATGAAACTTGCCCAGTTTTGCATAAGGACCCACATACAATGAAGAAACTCTCCTAGAAGGTGCAGAGGATGAAATAACATTAAGAGAACACATAAATAAAATATTAATAACATACAAAAAATAATTGACATAAATATCCAGTCACAACCATACTTAGATGTGCATAGAACTCAAGGAGATGCAATTAAGCCAAAAGGGATACAAAATAACATTTCAAAAGGGCATTATAATTCCCAAAACACACTCATGCCACCTACAATATAATCAATGAATGAAATGCAACCTGAAGACTTCCTGAAAGAAACTTTTGGGCAATGCTACTGACAACACTCTTGCAAATAAAGGCATTCACTTGAGGAGATGCATGAAAATACATTAAAGGATTCTAATATCAACACAGGAGATTGTTAAATCTCAATCAACTTCACAAGGAAAAGGAATACACAGACACATATGCAGAATATCCATTTCTAGCAACTCCCCGATTCTAGATTTTATAATACTTCAAATATAAATTCAATCATTCATAAATTCTTTTCCCAAAACCAAATTTGAAATCTTTAAACATAAAAATCCATCCCATAATCAAACTCTCAATAGTCACATAAAACACAATCTTTTCAAATTAAATTGCAGAGAGAAGCAAAGATCCAACTTGGCAATAGGCAAAACCAACTGATGAAGAACAACCCAAAATACAATGACTCCAATTCCAAATCTTGAAATCAATTCCAAGAATCCAATCCCAATTCAATCAAGAATAAAAAAGTTTTATTCTGAAAACTTGTAGAAAAGTCAACTCCGACAACACACAAAAAAAATCATTGAATAGAAAATGAAACTGAAACTATAAAAGTCCATCGGCCTATCAAAAAAATCCATAAAACCATTTATTATTGTTAGACATAATGTGCCACTGAGAGGCAGGCTGAATCAATGATTACAAACTTGTCCCTTTATCAACCCTATGTGTGAATCCCTGTTATTATCCTATTACTGAGTAGGTCTACTAGTAAGATAAATCAAGACAATGCAATGCAAGCATACACAATGGCACATCCCATAACACTAGTATATATGAGGAAAACCGAAGATGGGAAATCCTATTGGAGAAGAGAAAAGAGTTAATGTGGCCAAATCAAGAACGAGAGGATCAACAATGGTTTGGTGGAATATGATGCAAGAAGAAAGGATGCAAGAAGGAAAAAAGAAGATAACTTCATGGGAGTGTATGAAGATCAGACTTAAGGCACAATTCCTTCCAGGAGATTATGAAGTAAAAATTCATAAGAGATTGCAAAATCTGAAACAAAAGGAGTTAGATGTCAATGCATACACTGAATAATTCCATAAGCTCAGTTTGAGGGCTAGGAAGCATGAGAATGAGGTGGATAAGTTAGCCAGGTATATGAATGTCATTAGACATAATATATAAGATGAGATAAGTATCCTCACACCAGACATTGTCCATAAGTGTTTTCAGTTGGCCCTAAGGGTAGAAGAGAAGATCAAAAGGAGGAGTGAACAAAATCAGAAACATAGGGGAGTAAAGAATTTAAGAGGTAGAGGGAACTTTGGTAGAGGGCAGCAATCACCAAGAAGTGAAGAGCAACAAGGCCAAGAAGGCAGTCGAGACTCTCAGAGAGAAGCATTTAGAGGATCCTATAGAGGAAGGGACAATTTTAGGGGCAGGTTTGGAAACTCAAGTAGAGGAAATACAAATTTCACCAGTAGGTGTTATCATTGCAATCAAGTTGGGCATACCATGAGTAAGTGTCTGGGGAAAGCCTCAAGCTCCACAAGCTCATACATGGGGGAAAGAAGAACTCAATTGTTGCAAGAGGAGGACACTGAGAGTGTAACTTCTTCCATCAACAAGGCAAGCCCAATGACAGAGGGAGAAAATTTGATGATGAGGAGGACAATGCTCAAGATACCCCACACTCAAGAGCCACCACATAGGAAAATCTTGTTTAGGACCACTTGTAGGTCACATGGGAAGATTTGTAGAGTGATTGTAGATTCAGGTTCCACTGAGAGTATTGTCTTAGTTGAAATGGTGGACAAACTCAAACTAAAAAGATTACCTCACCTCACTCCCTACAAGGTATCATGGCTCAACCGAGGTCAACATGTATTGGTTGATGAACAAGCATGGGTGGATTTTGGTGAGTACAAGGACAGATTATTATGTGACATTTTTCCTATGGATGCTTGTCATTTTCTATTGGGCCGTCCATGGCAGTATGATGTGAAAGCTACTCGTGATGGGGAGAAGAACAACTATCTTATCACCAAGAGTGGGAATAATTATCAAATGGATCCACTACCTGAACCAAGGGAAGAAAAGAAAATAGGGTCAACTGTGATGCTAATGAGTTGAAAAGAGTTTCTCAAAGAGTTGAAACAAGAAGGACATCAAGGCCATGCTATAGTGTTGAAACTTAGAGAAGAAGCTAAGGCAGATCCAATGAGTGAAGTGTCTCAAGAGGTGCAAGAACTACTCCAGCAATATGCAAAAGTTATAGGGGATGACTTACCTAATTCCTTTCCTCCAATGAGAGATGTAAATCATCAAATAGACTTAATACCAAGGGTCAATCTACCAAACAAATTAACAAGTGCAAGAACTCTTAGACAAAGGGTTTATCAAGAAGAGTTTGAGTCCATGTGTTGTTCCTATTGTGTTAGTTCCTAAGAAGGGAGGCAAATGGAGAATGTGAACAGACTCTAGAGCAATCAACAAGATTACTATAAGGTACTAGTTTCCCATGCCAAGGATTGAAGATCTATTAGACAATCTAGGAGGTGGAAGTTACTTCACAAAGGTGGACTTAAAGTCTAGTTACCAACATATAAGAATTAGACTTGGAGATGAATGGAAGACAACTTTTAGAACCAATTCATGCTTATATGAGTGGTTAGTGATGCCATTTGGCCTGACCAATGCACCTAGTACCTTCCAAAGGCTCATGAATGAGGTCTTAGTTGAGTTTATTGGTAGATTTGTAATTATATATCTTGATGACATTCTAATCTACAATAGGTTCAAGGAGGAACACCTCAAGCATTTAGAGATGGTTTTGAAGAAGTTGAAGGAGGCTCAACTCAAGATTAACCTTGAAAAATGTGAGTTTTTGAAAATAGAGCTTGTATACCTTGGTTTTGTTATTTCTCATGGATGTTTAAAAATGGATCCAAGTAAGGTAGAAGAAATACTTAATTAGCCTATCCCTAGGGGCATAAGTGAATTTAGGAGCTTTCATGAAATGGCATCTTTTTATAGGAAGTTTGTGAGAAACTTTAGCCATGTTTGTGCTCCTATTCTCAATACTATTAAAGGAGGGATTTGAGATGTTGAAAACGAAGATAGCAAAATTTCCAACCCTTAGATTGCCTGATTTCAATCAGTTGTTTACAATAGAATGTGATGCAAGCCAAAGGGCAATAGGGACAGTTTTAAGCCAAGAGGGGCATCCTATAGATTTCTTCTCTGAAAAGTTAAATAAAGCTAAGAAAAGGTATTCCACATATGACTTGGAGTTGTAAGCAATTGTTCAAGCATTAAAAAAATGTCATCACTACTTGCTGCCCAAAGAATTTATAGTCTTCACTGACAACCATGCCCTTAGTTTTCTCAATGGGCAAGAGAAGTTGAAACAAAGACACCTAAAGTGGGCTGAGTACCTACAATCTTATAGATTCACTATTAAATACAAGAAAGGGCCAACCAACAAAGTTGCTGATGCACTAAGTAGGAGAATCATGACCATGCAGGAGATTCAATTGCAAAGTGTGGGTTTGAGTGAGTTAAAAGACCTCTACAAGGATGATAAGGATTTTGCAAAGATATATAAGGTTTGTTCTGATTTTTCTAATACCTCACATGTCTCTTCTTTAGAATAAATGGTACAAGAGGGTTTGTTGTTCAAAGGTCATTTCCTTTGTATACCTCAATGCTCTATGAGACAAAATATTATTCAAGAGAAACATCAAGGAGGTCTAGGAGGTCATTTTGGCATTGATAAGACTTTGGAGCAAGTTGGTAGGTTTTATTATTGGCCCAAGGTGCAATAAGAAGTTTTGTAGAGCAATGTACCATCTGCCAAAGAGCAAAAGGAACCTCAAGTAATGCAGTCCTATATCAGCCCTTGGTCGTACCCTAGAGGCCTTGGGAATGTTTGAGCATGGATTTTGTGTTAGGCTTGCCTAGGACACCAAGAGGATTTGATAGTGTATATGTGGTAGTAGATTGGTTCAAAAAAATGGCACATTTCATACCTTGAAAGAGTACCAATGATGCCACCTATATTGCAGGCCTCTTCTTGAAGGAGATAGTTAGAATTCATGGTCTTCCAATCAGCATTGTGAGAGATAGAGATGTGAAGTTTTTGAGCCACTTTTGGAGGACAATTTGGAGGAAGTTGGGCACCAAGTTATCTTTTTCATCCGCCTATCATCCTCAATAAGATGGTTAGACACAAGTAGTCAACCGATCATTGGGTAACTTTCTAAGAAGTCTTACCAAACAACATGGGTAGACTTAGGATCTAGTACTTGGACATGCATAATATGCATATAATGACCAAGTGAACCATAGCACCGGTAAAAGCCCTTTTGAGATAGTGTATGGATTCCATCCTAGGGGCATCTTAGAGCTCAGAGATCTTAGTTCAATGGAACCCAAGAGTGCACAAGGGGAGAACTTTGCAGAAGGCATTAAAGAGGTGCATGATAAGGTAAAGCAGTTCTTACAACAAAAATATGAGAAGTACAAGGTTCAAGATGGTAAAATAAGGAGGAAGCTACAATTTCAAGCAGGAGTGGAGATTTCAGACTTGATAACTCAAGGGACTTGAGTTCTTTGACCTAGGGGAGTATGGTGTAGGGCACCTAGCACTCCAAGAATGTAAGCTTTGATTTCTTTTTAGTTTGTGAGTTAATGTGTGATGTAATAATGGACCAACGATTTAGGACTCAGTAGAGCCATGGTTGAGCTGTCCAAATTTCGGTTTGAGTCAATTGTGCTCACGATGCTGTTAGGTTGAGAAGTGAGATGCTTAGGTAGTTCACAGGAAAAATACTCTAGATGAATGTATTCATGATTTAAGAGTCAATTGAGTTG
>NW_026729708.1:0-43219 GCF_030272615.1 Cryptomeria japonica | reverse complement strand
GCATCACCAGTCGGCAATAAAGTTTTGTCTTCTCCACAATAAAGTATCAGTTTGATGGATTCTGTCAGTTTCAGATGAGACACAACAACAACAATGGGCTTCAACAAATCAAATCCTTCAACAGACTCAGACAACATTATGGTTTATTGCTATCTATCCTTTTGTGAAAGTAAACATTGTGACCACAATCAAATAGACTTATACAAGTGACAAGAGACACTAAACTTGAGGACTACAGTGAATGTTGGTTTTGAGTCTTGGATTTCTTTTTATTTTTTTATCTTTTTGGTGACATGTCTTTTAGCTTTTCTGGGATGTCTCAGAGTAGAGATTATATCTCCAGGATGTCTTTGACTAGAAAGGCGAGGATGGGGTATCGCCACCTATTTTTCTTTGCTGTATGTGGATTCTCTCTTAGTAATGCTATGACTTGTCCAAGGATATGAGGACACTGTGAGTCTAGTATGAACTGGGGCATTCCTTGTTTAAGACTGTCTAATCTCCATGCAAATAGGTATAATGAATTTCTGGGTCGAACATATGCCTCAATTGTCATAACCTATTTTTCCATAATAAAGCTCAATGATGATAAAGCACAAGAAGCTCCTTTCACTTTCATATCTTCTATCTTCCATCCCCCTTTCTTGATTGACTTCCATCATCCTTCTCGAGTTCGTGTAGTCCGCTATCATACGACTGAGTATAATGACACACCAAAAATATTTGTATTTCATGTAGTTGCACCTGCATTACCACATATAAGCATTTCATACATACATATAGATATCACAATTGCATCGCATCCTTCCTGCACACAACACATATTAGCACATTTTATATTTTCATCATGTAAATAGTTATTTGCTTTATCATATTCACCTGCATTTCATACATTCACATTTGCATTTACATAACATATAAAACATAGAAGAACAAAAATATTGCATTGCATTATGTACATATTTGCATTCATAACATAACCATCACATAGAAACATACATCATGAAACATCTCATCACATAGGTACACATGCATATAGCTGCTGCAAGGATGAATCTCATATATACATATATAATCATAAGTGTCATGATACAATGATGTCAAAATCATATGGCTACAAAATCACTCGAAGGTGTCATAATATAAAATGGTACAAAACTGATACATAGGGAGCCCTCTAAGGCTATGATGAACTCCCTCCCTCAGAGCCGCCTGGCCTCGATGGAGTTTGAGCCCTGGAAGGACCTGCCCCAGGATCATCTTTCCTATCCCCTCTGTCTGGTGGTGGTGGAGGACCCATGACCCCACCACTTGATGCTTGTCTCCTGTCCCTCCCTCCAGTGGTCGTCACTGTCTGCGATGGTATACGGAACCTCCTAGCCCGCTGCTCTGGTGGTACCACTCCATAGTATAGGTCTCTCCAGTAGCCTATCTCCTCCCTAGCTTGCAGAACGTAGGTGTATCTGGCTCCTATGTCCTCTACCGCCTGCCTCCCTGCCCTCAGTGATGTCTTAGCCTCTGTGTAATCTTGGATAGCCTAATCTCTCTCCCATTCAGTGTCCCTCAGTTGTCTCCAGAGCCTATCCCTCTCTCGCTTGAGATCCTAGATCTCATCTTCCTATCTTTGGCAGATCTCCCTCAACTCCAATAGCTTATCCTCCTCCTCTCCCCCCTGTACCTATGGCTGCTCCTGTGGCTACCCCTGCCCCTATCCTCATCCCTATCCCTATCCCTGTACCTGTCTGGGACCCTGTGTTGCTGGCACCTATCATGACAATCCACCTCTACCTCTCACCATGCAAGCTTGTCTCTCCTCTCCACCCTCTCTCCATGGAGCCACTCTCCTCTCTCCTATCACACCCCACCTCCTCCGTTGGCCTCTACCTCCACCATCTCCATCATCATCCTCATCACCCCCGCCATCTCCATCTATCTGCTCCCCTGGGTTTGTCAGTCGTGGATATGGATGCTCAGCCCAATATGTAGTATACTCTGCATCCATCCCTACATCCTATATCTCTACCCACATATCCCAAGGCAAGGGAGTCATCTTTGCCAGCTGCATCACTTCCTGATCATATGACAATAATGGCCTAAAGTGTGCCTGACCCCTCACTATCTAAGCATACATCCTGGAACCTCGGGGCATCCACTGAATCCTGTCGAATTGCCTGCCAACCATGTCAACCAACTACCTCTCTAGTACATAGGGCATCTGCCCAATCAGATACATGCTCCTAAATGTATATGGCAGCTCCACTGCATCATCCTCCCACTCCTCGCACTCTCGGTATGGTCTCCATACCATAGTGTCAATCTCATCGATAGCCTGGCCCCAATACTCCAATCTCCCGATCCGTGGCTGAGATGTAATCATATCATATAAATGGACAAAACTACACCCATGGCCCCTGCCTCTGAAATGAATATGTTAGGTAACTAGCAGATGCTCATATGCCCATACCTGCAATAATGTCTCTCCGCAACCCAATCCTATGGATCCATGGTATACAAACCGATGAAGCTCATAGTACAAATGTGCCAGCATGCACGGTCCCCAGGCATATCTGGTATGCTATGTCACCATTGTCTCCAATGTGCTCCCCCAGCCCACAACCAACCCTTGCGACACCCTATCCGGACATAGGAACCCACTGATCACTCCTGCTAGTACTGATGGTAGTGCCAATCCTGTTTGTGTCATGGTATCCCAAGCCATGTGTTCTACCCTCATCTCCAATCCCAGATCCTAAAACACTCATCTCAAGGCATTCCTGTCTCTGTCTTGATCATAGGGTATCAACTCCCCATCTATCAGTATCCTCAGTATCTTGTAAACATCCTCTAAGGTGACTGTCATCTCACCCATCGACAAATGAAAACTGCAAGTCTCTGAGTGCCATCTCTCAGCTAGTGCAGTCAACAATCCCATGTTCACCCGAAACTCAGGCACATACATAATAAATCACAAGCCCATAACCTCAATAGTTGCTCTATCCTCAAATGTCAGCTCCGGTCAGAAACTCTGAGTCGAGGGGAATCTCTCCTGTGACTCCAACATAGGTAGATACTCCCATAGTCAAACAAATCAATTCCTGTCAATCATAGTGGCATTCCTTGTTCATCACAAAATGCTTCTTTTTATCCTAAGTGCTTATGATACTCTATCCTAGTGACACTCACTGTTCATCACAAAATGTTGCTGATTATCCTAGTGACACTCACTGTTCATCACAAAGTATTGCTAATTATCCTAGTGGTACTCCCTGTTCATCACAAAGGGCTACTCATATTTGCACTCCCTGTTCATCACAAAGTGCTGCTCATATTTGCACTCACTGTTCATCACAAAGTGCTACTCTTTTTAGTACTCCCTGTTCATCACAAAGTGCCTTGACCTATCCTATCCTAGGGCCTCTACTTGAGTGTATCCTCTTGAGTAGTTTCCTAATTGGCAACGTATGTTCTATCACAAAATTGTCAATCCTAGCCCTATTTTCTATTCTAGTCTTCCCTAGAGGACCTGCTTGAGTGTATCCTCTTAGCAGCTTATCCAATCGACAACATATGTTCATCACAGAACTGCCAAATTTTTCCTAGAAGACATAAACACTCTTTCATTACATAAACGCACTTACACACTGCACATACGTGCCTGCACAACACAAACATGATCACATTTGACATAAACGCCTTTTCTTTAGCAGACACATTTGACACAAACACAGATGCGCCTAGCCAATCCAGATGCGCCTGGCACCAGCACAGACACGCCTTAGCATTTTTTGCCCCCTGCTTGACATTCATAAAATGAATTTAATGTGCTCCCTAACATACATTAATGACAACATTTATTGTGACATAGTACAAGGAGGTTTTGTGGTACTTACCGGCTCTCGTGCATCTGCTAGCCTCTGAAATCGACGAAGGCGATCAAATCTATGAACTAATGCCATCATTGCTGACTACTGCTGCTCTATTCTCTCTCTGTACTCTGATCTCTTGGATGTGTGGATGGCAATGAGGATGTTTTCCCATCATGGTCTATCTTATAGACTGCCCTAGCCCTAGCCCTAGTCTCCCATGTCAGTCTTTATATGGCTATTATTACTTTCAGAATTTGATATTAAGTTATTGTTGACAAGATAGGTAAAGCCAATGTGGTGGTTAACTTCCTATCCAAAATGAAAAATTCAACAAAGGATCTAGTTGTGGATGATTCTTTTCTCGATGAATATTTATTTGCACTAACAATGAATACACCTTGGTATGCAGACATAGCTAACTATCTAGTTACAAAGAGAACATCCCCACACTTATCACCAAGAGAAAAGTATCAATTGGTTGAACATAACTTTCCATATATTCATGTATAGCTGGTTATTTGTTTTACATAGGTCCTAATGATGTTATGCACAAATGTATTATATTGGATGAAGTACATTTGGCATACTTAAGGCTTGTCATGGTGACCCTTGTGGTGGAAATTTTGTAGTTAAGACAACAGTTGTGAAGATCCTCAACACATGTTATTATTAGACCACAATATATAAAGATGTAGCTCAGTATACCAGAAGATGTGACCATTGTCAGAGGATGGGTAGACCAAAAAGAAGTGATGAGTTTCCTTTACAACCTTAGATACAATGATTACACCATTTGATATATGGGGTCTTAATTTTATTGGTTTAATAGAGCCTACACTAAACACCAAGTCCTATATACTGGTTTGTATTGATAACCTTACCAAGTTGGTGGAAGCTAAATCCTTGAGGGCTGCCCAAGATACAAAGGTATCTACATTTTTGTATGAGGAAATATTTAAAAGATATGGCGCTCCTACAGAAATAGTCCAATGGATGTTGACCAATTGGTAGCCTATGATAGACTACATGAGCACACTACTAGGCTTACTTAATATTGTTGGGTATGCATTTTAAATTCAAAGTTAAAGTAGTATTTAATGATGATGAGGTGAAAGAGATTAGTAATGATTTCAAGAGTATTTTACATGCTTTCTGGGTTATTTTCTTCTTGGGTCTTGTGACTATGTGCTAGTGTCTCTAGGTTGTAGAGGTTTTGAGCACAACTAGAGCTATGGGCAGCATCAGGAAGCGATTGGAACCAATAAATTGTGATGAACTCAAGAAGAATGAGACAATTTGGAGAATCCTTGATAAGGGGGTGTTATGCCCTTTTTGGAAAGACTCCATGGTTTCAACCACATGACCAATGTCCTATTTGTGAGAGGTTGGGAGAATGGCAATACTACTTTGGTGGGTCGAAAGTTTTATTATGAAGGAGGTCATAGATGAAGTGACTGGCTTGGCAATGGATGAGGTTAAATTTTTCAAAGACAAGAAGCTCTCTAAAGCCGCTACTAAGAATTTTTTGAAAGGAAAGGAGAAGAATATACTGGTGAAGAGTTCATAAGGCAGGTATGACACTAGCTTTATCAAATTGATCTGGGTCATGGTCCTTAAGGTATTAATGAAATACTTCTCTTTGGATGGTTGTTTCACTAGGATGTACAGTCACCACTTTGTTTTTCTTAACCAATTTAGGAATAAAAGCATAATTTATTTCTCTTTATATCTTTGGTCCTCATTAGATGCTAGTACTAAGGAGCATAGAAAGAACCCTAAAAGTCTTGTTCTTCATGAGGGGCTTATGCTTCTTATATTTGAGTATTGTAACTCTTCGCCCTTGTCATTTGGTTCTCCCTTCTTCACCCAAGGATTCCATAACTTTGAGGATAAGGGGTTGATAGGTCTTACTCAAAAGGGGATGAGTGGAGCACAGATGCAGATTCAGATAAAGTCTCTTTATTTAGGGAAGAGAAGTGCCCTAAGGTCGAAAAAGAAAAATGTGAAAGAGAAGAGGATGTCCCCTATTTTGTCCAGGAAGGAGGTTATAGACCCTTATATTCATAGTGGTTCATGGAATTCTATGCCTGATACTAACTGTGAGGGTAGAACCTCTTTTCCCTAGGATTTGAATGTTGATTCTCCCCTTCTGAATTTGGAGTAGTTTAGTTCCAATGATATTTTAGGTATTGTGAGGAGTACGGCAAGGGATTCTTTTTGTATGAATAAGTGGTTTCTCCATGAGATCAAGAATATAAACCTCAATCTATGTTCTATTTCCAATAGATATTAGAATAGGGAGCTCCACTTGGATGAAAATGAGGCTAGAAATCTAGTTGCTTCTCTTCAAAAAGATGTTAAGGATGTTGAGATAATGAAATTGGATTATGAAGGAAAAATCATGGGTTTGGACAAGATAGAAATTTGTGATCTAGCATGGTTTGAAGCCTAAATAGAAGGTAATGAATGGATGCAACTAAATGATTGGCACATGTCATAGTGAACGGGCACACAAGCATACTATAGGCATGTATTCAATCTTCCACTATTTTTAATAATAAACCATTGTCTTTTAAAAAAAATAAAAAAATAAAAAAATCATAATCCACTTATTAATGTGCAACCAGTTGGTTTCTAGGATTAATGATGTCCACTCACTCCCTCTTCTGCATACTCACTAATTAGCATTTGTTCTATTTTAGAAGGCATGAGGTTTATTTATTTATTTATTTATTTTTCTCCTTAGCTTGATGATTTAGGTAGGGATGTAATAAAATAAGACCAAGAATTTCTACTAGAGGCTATTACCTACTAAACTATAAATAGTGTAAATCCGTATTCTTTTTTATTTGTACTAAACAAATATGCATGAATATACTATTAAAGATGTTTTGATGAATAAATTTATAGTTTTTTCTTCATAATTAAATATGTTTTGGAAATAATGACTCTAATAGTAGAGACCAAAGAGTATAAAGAATTGTTCTTGTGACAAGTACATATTAGGAATTGTATAGATACACTATATATTCTAATAATATGATATATTATTGGAATCCAATATTCATTTCTCTAAACTATGAAAATTTATATTGGATAGAGATATACAAAACCATATTTAAGTTGATCATAGCTTTACTCTTTAGTTATTTTTTTGTAGAAATGAGATTTACATCCCTCCATTTTAAATATGTCTCTTAGTGTAAAATATTTCCTCACATAAATTATGGTAGTATTTCATTACTCAGAATGCATAAAAGAAAATAAATCCTACTCAAACATTTATTTTGGGATCATCATGAAAGCTTAGGAAAAGAAGATAGTTTCATTCATATTATTAACACAAGGTTTTTCCCTTTTTGTTGTTGTTGTTATATGAAACCAAGTTAAATACCTGAACATAGTATGAATATATTGACGTTACCCAAGCTTATCATGAATTCACAACCTTAACATTGATAAGACCTTTACATGCCCTTCTAATTTTACTCAACTAATTTGTGAATAATGTTCAAGTATTGAACTAGGTTAGAAATCATATATATATGTCTCAAATCCAAATATATTTGAAACTAACATGGGATTGGTACTTTCATCCATACTTACTTCCCATTCACAATCCTACATTTCCTTCTACCATAAACATGTAATACTACAATACCTTCACCATATTACTAATAGTAGATTATAAAATCTAATCCTTTAACATCTTTACAATATGTCTTTTCATAAGAAAATTACAATGTAATGCCAATATTTTATCGGTCTCTAAGATAATTAACATAAAATTCCAAGTATCATCATGCCAATGAGAGTCAAATTTCTCTAGTATTATACATTGAATTATTTTTTTCAATTAAGACATGATGAAATATCCTTAACTTTAATTTTCAAACAAACATAAAAGTATACCATTAGAAAGGAAATGGACGAATTTTCTCTTGACATAGAATTGTAAATTTTTACTCAAACTTTGGGAAATAAAAAATGAAGGAATGCTCTCCTCCCATCCTTAATAGAATCATGAGACGTTGAGGGTCCTAGCAATACCCTTGAGCAAGGACACATTTCTTACCATAAAATCTATGGTGTCAACTTAATACATATCACAATCTCTCAATTTAAATGTATTTTACTAACATCTACATACTCCTCTAGTAATCCATAAACACATTTCCCTACAAATAAAACTAAAAGGCAAAAGTGAAGGACCTTATCTCTCTCTCTCCAAGCTCTCAAGTTGATCTCCATCTCCATCTAAGAAATATTTCCCCTTCTTCTTCAACCATGTCTCCTCCATCCAAATTATCCAAATGGAGAAGTGGATAATGACCCCTATCCCCATTCTCCACAATCTATTTAGAGATTTCCACCCAACAAACTCTTCCCAATGTTCTAACTCGTCACCTTAAAAAAATTGTTCTTTTGAATGGTCTCATCAAGCCCAAAGGACAATATCACATGTCCCAGAGGTCCCCAACCCCAAGGTATTGACCGTAGAGACCTATTTTTACACAAGGATGATTAAAATTGACTAAACAACACTTTTTAAAGACCCATACTAGTTTTAACTTAACCCAATGGTCTCCTAACCTTAACCTCTCTCATCACATGAATTAAAATTATATATCCTCTAGGTAAATGCACAAAGTTGGGTCCCAATCTCATGGAAGTCCGTGGGTTGGGAAAACAGCCCGCTAGAAACGGGTGCTCGATTTTACAAATCGGGCACCCATTTCACTTCGGGTGCCCGAGGCATTAAAAAATGGGTGCATGTTTTTCAGAAACATGCGCTTGTTTTGGTTCGGGTCCCCAAAGCTAAACAGGCGCCCATTTTTTTCAAATTGGGCGCTTGATTTGAAAAAAAACAGGCGCCCGTTTGTTGAATGTATTTTTTTTTTAAAAACCATTTTCCATCATTTTCACTATTTCAAAAACGGGTAAGCATTTTAGAGAAGCACATGTACCCATTTTTTTCATCCCAGTTGACCCCCCAAACCATTTTTACCTCCTTCCAGGTACGTAGTTTTGTTTTTTATATTCTTTTTTATTTATTTCTATTATTTTCATAAAAAAATGTTAATTTATTGCTATTATTTTTCATTAAAAAAATGTTAATTTCATTTAATTTAATTTCATGTTTAAAACAATTTTTAGTTTTTAAATATTGCAAAAAATATGAAAAGTAAAAAATAGCAAAAACTTAAAACCGTAGGAAAAAAACAAAAAACAAAAACGTAAATGAACAATAAACATTAGACACAAAAAATAGACAATAAACCCTGAACAAAAAAATGAACAATTAACCCTAGATAGAAAAAAACGAACAATAAACCCTAGAAAATAAATGAACAACAAACCCTAAAAAATTAACAAACAATAAACCCTAGATGAAATCCAACAATAAACCCCCTTCTCTCTCTCTCACACATGTACACGTTACCCTCTTTTTATTACACACTCTCTCACTCTCTCAATCTCTCATTACCCCCTCTCTCTCTCTCACACACACATTACCCCCCCTCTCTCTCTTTCACACGTTACCCTCTCTCTCTTTCATTACTCTCTCTCTATCATTACCTACTCTCTATCTCTCATTATCTATTCTCTCTCTAACTCGTTGTATCTCAAATTACCCACTCTCTCTCTCTCTCTCTCTATTTTAATCATGCGTAAAAGTTTGAATGTTTAAATTTATATTTCTAAATGTTGTATTTAATTATAGGATTATTTTGTAAAAGTTAGATGTTTAATTTATGTTTAAATTAAACTTTAAAATGATAATGAATATGATGTGCTTTTTTGTGTGTGTGAAAAATAAGGTTCTTAAATTTGATAATACTCTAACTATCACTATTAATCCTCACTACTTCCTAACTTAGCCCAATCTCTAAGGATATACTATATATTTACAAACATGATAACATGTCATATACTTTGACTTAATAGTGGAAAGAGAAACCACAACCTGTCACCTACTCATCCAACTAATTGCACCACCACATTTTCTAAATACATAGTCAATGTTAGACTTCCTAATGTCAACATCCCATATCCAATTTGAGTTTACAAGTCCCTATTATTTTAATAACACGTGGAACAACCCTACTACTAAACTTTCTTCTTTCCAAACTTTGTGCTTTGAAAACATGGATTTTTCTTCTTCTTTTAGATTATTCCATGAATCACCAATCATTTTAGTGATCTCCCTATCCTTGCTAGGACGCAATGCTTTCAATTGTTTATACTGCCCAACAAAGAAAAAATTGTGGCCATTCCTATTTTGCTTTGAAAACATGGTTGTTGAAAGATTTTTTCCTAAATTTGAGTCATTGAGATGCTAGATATTAAATTCCAACCTAGAGGTAGCATGTCCATAAAGTCTAATGGCTACCAAAGTGATAGATTTCCACTAAATGTTAGCTCTAATTGAAGTAACATTAAGTGTTGTTAAAGTGTCATAAAAAGTTGTCAAAGTTTCAACTTGTCATCAAAGTGATGTTATTGGTTAAGTATCCCAATTGTTTCTAAAATTACATTATTATACTAAATTTTAACTACTCCTAAATTCCACCTTCTACCAATGTCACAATGTGCATCTAAAGATGTTTTTGAACTTAAAAAATATTACCCTAAATGTAAAATTATGCCTCAATGAGAAATAGAATCTCATGTGGAAAGAATCTCTATATTTAATCATCCATGTATCCTCACATATATGCATTCCAAATACATAACAATTATATCACTATTGTCATCCTAATAATTTATTGAATCTAAATCCTCATTTAATTCATTCTTGCAATATTTTTATTGCATTCATTTTTATGTGGATTTTCTTGACATAATTATAACTTAGCTTAACATAGTATTTATTGAGAGACTTAAATCTCACTTTAGATTTGGAGCTTTGTCCTTTTTATTTTTTCTCTTTTCTTTATCCTTTTATCTTCCTCTAATAACCAATTCATCCTTTAAAAAAATTAGATTTTTTTTTTGTTTTAACTCCTCCAAGAGTAGACAACCTACTATTTATTCAAGCTTCAACTTAGTGTAGTACTACTAGTTGCGATCACTAAATCATCCCATGATTCTAGCAAAGAACACAACAAAGAAGTACATGCATTGGCAAGTTCATAGATATAACTTATGACTTTAATGGATTTAGTTAAAACCAAAAGAGAGTAGTTGAATCGATTCTTATCAAGTTGAAAATATAATGTGGTAGCCTAATTGAAGATAATGGTAAAATATTGAAAGGGTACTAAATTGTAATTCCATGGAAGTTACCTTCTTTGAAAAGATGAACTACACAACGCTACCATTAAACTATGATTAGAAGCCTCTCACGACAAGATGGTCAACTATTATGGGTCCCAGAGTACAACTATCATAGGTATTGTAATCATCCATCTCTCTATAACAAACATACAAATGCACCATGATGGCCCAAAATGCTAACTAAAAAAAAATCTTAATTGATAATGAGCCCTCAGTGGAGTCTAGAGGAGATGATTATTCATTATCTAAATCAGTGGAGTCATTTTATTCATTATCTATTCTCTCTCTCTCTCATGATTATTTTTATGGAACTTATACTAATGCATCTTTAGATGTTAAAAAGTATTGTTTAATTTGCATGGGCATTATGATGTTTTATTTTGTAGAATATTTCTTGTACTTTGATTTAAGTGGATAATATTTCTTAAATGATGCTTATTATTAAAATAGACCCACCTATTAATAATATAGATCTATGTGATTTTCCTTTTTTTATATTTAAGTTAGTAAATTGTATTTAATTATAAGTTTTTTTGGAAGGTGAAATGTAAATTATATAGTAATTGTAAATTTTCATGTTTGTATATATATGCAGATTATTTTCACATAATGAAAAAGTTTGAGATAGATGAGCTATTAGGTCTAGCGCCACCTCCACCTCCACCCCCTCCACCTCCACCTCCAACCATTGACATTGTCATTTGCAGTGATGATTAGAAAAATAATTTATAATTTGTTTATACTATGTACTTGGCTTTTATAGGGATTATCAAAATTGATGTAGAATGTTTTTTTTATAGGACTTGACTACAACCAATTTTCTTGTTCATGATAGTGGACCTCCACGTACCAGTGAGGGCATTGTACGGTCGTATGGTAATTTATTTTAAATTTTATGTATTTAATTACTTTATAAGTAAATTCTTCTTATGTTAAATCTTCTTCTCATGTAAAATATTTTAATAATGTATAGGAGAGTGGAGACACTGATACTGCACACACACATGCTGGTGCATCTTAGGACCACATGCAACATGATGATTCATCTCAGCCGCCTTCACGTGGAGTGAAGAGGACTGTAGATGAGATGCACGAGAGTTCTTAGATTATATATTTTAGATCATGTCATGTTATTGTATTATGGAATTTTTATGATGACACTTGTTATGTTATCATGGGACTTGTTATTATGTTATTTGGACTTGTTTTAATGTCATTTCCTTGTTATTATTTTTTCAGGACTTGTTATTATGTCATCAGGAATTGTTATGTGATTATATATAGGAATTTTTATTATATTATTTCGTTGCTATTATGATATCAGGTCTTGTTATGTAATTTGGCACCCTCTAGTGATTATATATGTGATGTTGTTTTGTGATTTGGTGCCCTCTAGTGATTATATATGATCTATTTATGACTTTATATTTTAACATTGTGATTGATCATCTTATAGTGCAACAATTTATAATTCAATAAAATAATTATCCAAATTTACAATAACATCCTATTCTTAAAATAATAATAAAATCAAGAACTTACAATTAATCAATGAAGAAATTACGATAAAATAAATATATCATAAAAAATTAGAATGATTGTAACACAATTACAATGTGTGAAAAATAACATTAAGAAGAAGATAACTAATACAATGTTGTTTATGAAACCAAAATTGTATCAAATGTAGACAAATACAATGTTAAAGGGACAAAGAAAAACAATTATCATAATTAAATATAAAAGAGTTCACACAATTAACACAAACTTACATGCATATAAATTTGATTAAACCTAGTGTACCATTTGCATCCTCTCTCTTCTGCAATGTGTCTATGATTGCCTCATGCTCTTCTATTGAAAGTGTCCACAATACCTTATTAGCAGGTCTACCTTTTTATCTTTCTAATTTGATGTTTGTTGCCACCACCAAATGAGAATAGCGTATAATCTTCTTTTCTAATTGGTAGTCTTCATAAGCTGGTAAGCCATTCCTTCTTGTTAAGTATTTGCGTAGCCATGTGTCAACTACCACAATAGACCCAACTAGATACTAAAAACCATCATCATCTACTTGATCACATATCAACTTTTTCTTAGGTTCTACATATCTAGCTAGCCAATACTCAACCTGCTCATCATTATCCTCAGGTGCAACAACAACATACACATGTCCCAGAAAACAAATTTAAGTACATGTAGAAATAAAACTTGTTAGAATTTATAATTCAAATACAATCATAAATTATATGACAATACATAAAAATATATAATTTAAAGTTATAAACAAGAAATTGAATTAAATTACCAGGTTGTATGAGGTCTAAAACATGATCATAATCTTCTGATGCAAATGCATGATTTGGGTCTTCATTTCTTCTAACATCTTGATATTGTGTCTCACTAGGCGTTAAGGATTTGTGTTGCCATTCTTAGACCCATTCAGTATTCTCACATTCTTCCCATTCACCTGCAACACAAAATTGACAAAAACATGCAAGCTCTCTAGTCCATATAGTCCAAGTGTTAGAATTAGAACTCTTAAATGAATGCCATCTAGATGACCCATTGATTTTATCACTATCATATCTTGGAAGGATATTCTCCTCTTTAACTAGCTAGAAGAAACGTCTAATTGTAGAGTTCTGATTTGATCTTGTGGATTAATTTGCACTACACCAATCCACAATTGCACTTGCATTTTTAAATTTAGCCTTTTCCTCAAATTTGAGTTGCTCTCTACAAAGGGCTCTCTTAACACATGCACCGACACCATCATGTTCTCCTTTCCTGTGTCTAGCCTCAAAAAAACTCCACATGTTAGATATTAGTTTTCTTATGAATCCTACTCAACCAATAAAACATTCTAGCATTCTTGAATTACCCTGTGCAATTATCTGACCATATTAGATGTTGTGTCATCTGTATTTCTCTCTCCCTCAAATTCTCAAAAAAGGTCTTGAAGCAATACTAGACAAACTCAGATGAGTGTAATTTATTATCACTCATATAGAAATGGTACTCTCTCAAAATTTTACGATCCTCTTCTGTACTATTTGGTGCATGCCTATAGACAATATGGACAAAAATCGATAATTGCACTGAATTCTAGTATTGTGATTGGACCTCATCTTGTGGTGCAAGCGTGTAGTTCTTTGCAAAGTCAAAAACCGAAAGTATACTACCAACAGGAAATGTATCCTTACATATTCAAAACTGACCATCAAGCCATCTAGCATTTTGAGTGTGTTTAACATATTTAGGTACGATCTTCCTCTTAAATTCATTCATAAATGCATGAACACTAACTTTTTCAGTGATTTAATCGCATCGTCTTCCAACATTTCCATCCTTCAGTGGATACTCAACAATTTCAAATCTTGTAACGTCAACTAATTGTTGTCCAAAATCATTTGAAAGATTTTCATGCAAACATTCATCCAACAATGCAAGATTGCCACATATATCACATACACCGGAAACACATGCATTGAAAAGAAAATTTTGCTCATTTGGTGGGTTGCAAAACAAACTTGATATAAACTTCTTTATAGTTTTAGGTGGTATATTTATACCACATTCTTGGAACATTCCATTAGTATGCATGGTAACATGTATATATCGAAATACATCATAATGGTAGCGAAATTGAACATGAGTTTTGCAACAACATGCGACTCATTCCTTGTTAATTCGAACATACCAAGGTTTACACTTTTCAAAAGACCTTTGAGAATTTCTAATAGTCAACACCTTATCATCCAATTTTTTTTTGTACAATTCAGTTTGAGTCATGTCCAATAGGTGTTTTGGATGTGGATCACAAATTTTTGACCCAACTCTTAATTTAAGAACATCTCTAACATTAGGTGATACTCTCATATTATCATGCCAGAATTTTTCGATCAAAGTTTTGACTTCACCAGTAAGTTTCATATCAGACCTTGGTATTCTACCACTAAAAGTCCACAAATTGTTTGCTGGATCACTTTCAAAATTAACTCTTCTTTTTATAGCTCTTGACAAAGTTTTACGATGAATATTAAGGTATCCACTTATGTTACTCATCATTCTTTCATTAGAAGTTGTTTGGCTTACTAAAGTTGTTGTTATTGCCCGTTGTGCCACATTTTTATCTTTAGAACAACTTTTCTTTCCAATTGTATCAAAGGCGCTAGCAACAGTCGATACAACTTGTTTTAAAGACTCATCCATCTTCTTGTGTTTGACATAAAAGCCTGACTTCTTCATCACTTTTCACATTTTAGTCACTTTAATTAGTTGTACCATTAATTGAAATTGAAACCTAAATTTATTATTATAAAAAAAATGTCTAAACAATCTATTTGCATGTGTCCTAATCTATCTCCATGAAACCAAGCTAGGAAGGTTGTCTAGTACATCATTTTTAATTTCAAAATTTTCATTCGTTTGATTATCATTTAAACATGTTTCATTTTCAATTGGTGTTTCCATGTCTACATCCACATTATTGGTTTCAGTTGCAGGTGGATTTTTAATTTCATTTGGAGTTTCAAATTCGGTTTCAATTTCAGTTTCAAGTTGAGATCTAGTTTCATTTGGGGTTTCAATTTGGATTTTAATTTCAGTTTCAACTTGAGTTCTAATTTTATTTGGGGTTTGATTTTCAATTGGTGTTTGATTTAATAAGTAGCCTGCTTCTATTAAATCACCAATTTCTTCATGAGAAAAAATACAGGGCTGTGAAGACATACATGTATCCAATAATGGTTTAGAAGATGCACCTGAATTAATGGTTCTAATGTGTTTCCTTCATCAGCATTTATGGTCTCATTGATGTTCTCCTCTTCTGAAATGATTGTGGAACTTGAATCTCCTTGTCTCATTCTTGATCTTCTCTCTTGTTGCCATATTGACTCCTTCTCCCTATTTGCTGCAATCTCCTCAGTTGTCAGAACCTCCATTTTCCTCTTCCTGCATTGATTTGATCCCATGGCTGCACCAAATTTTAAATTCGAATCGATCTCCTTACCAAATCAACAATACGACAAAAAAAGAGAATGATTAATCAAAACATTCTCTTTGCAGATCGTACGTGTCAGGCAATGATTGAATAATCATTCAATCATTGGGATTTGTGCTTGTGGGCTAGATTTTGGCCCAATGGATCTTTTCAGAAGTGGGCGCCCATTATTTAATGAAACGAGTGCTCATTTTAGAATCGGGTGTCCGTTTATAAAAATGGGTGCCCTTTTGTTAAAATTAGGGGTGAGAAACAACCCTTAGCATTGTTTTTTTCTTTGAGATAGGCTTGGTCCCACCAAGGCTATGCTTGGACCTCCAAAAAAATGGCTAAGGTAAAACGACATCAGATTTCTACCTTGGCCTAATTTTTTGAGGGTCTTTCTGATTGAATTTTTTGACGATACGAAAACCCGTTAGAGTTTTCAACGTCTTGATTTCAGAAATGTAAATTTCATAGTGATAAGATTATTTTTACTATTTTTGTATTATTTATTAATGAAAAGTGGAACCTAAATCTAAAATACCGAGGTTCACTAAAACTTTAATAAATTTTTTGCTTTTAGGATTTTAGAAAAATAAATTATATGACATCGATCTACATACAATTTTTTTGAATATTAAAAAAAATAAAATTGAAAAATATGAAATTTTCATCAAATTATGGTGGTCGTACACCCAATGTTTTGAAAATATACTTTATTTTCAGTTAAAAATTAATAAAAAAATATATATTCAATAAAAAATAAGTTAAAATATTTTCATAAATATTTGGTGTCTTAGGTATCGTTTCCCAGAAGGATTTTCAAAAATTCATTTATTTGCATCAAAAAAGGGTGGCCATACATGTGTGGTATGGTTCTGAAACAAGCATTTTGAAAAACTGGTTTTTAAACATGCCTACTAAAAAGAAATTTCTACCATGTGGGTATTAAAATAAAGTACATATTTTAAAAGTAGACTCTGAGAACTACATTTTCTATTACTGAAGTTTTTTGAGATTCAATCTCTAAGTGCATCAAATTTTGACATCAATCGACAAAAAAATTGAAAAACAGAGAAAACACTTCCACTTTTTGCCCAAAAGTGGCACTCAACTTCTTGCAGCCACCCCTCTAAACACATTTAACTTGACCCTTAATAATAGAAACCTTAAGCATGATAGTTAAATTCTTTCATTTTCTTCTTAAGTAAATAAGGTTACTCTTGCAACTTCTTCAAGATGTATATGATTAGGTATTGTTATTTCTCCTTGATCGTATTTGTACACCCACCTTCCTCCATAATACAACCACAAGTATAGTTAGATAATCATAATAAATCATATGAGTTTCTATCCAATTTCTAGTAATTCTACTTATGACTTATTTACTCATCCCTTCTAAGCAATCACAAATTCATGTCATATCTAATACTTCATATGTGCATATACGATTATAGATTTTAATAATTATCAATTCAATATAAAAAATAATTAGATGTTAAAGTGAGTTCAATTTTGTCATAACCAAAGAAGGTTTATTTCTGTAATTATGAAAACACAACCAATGGAATAATCTTACTACTAGTCTATTGCCATTTCAATTTTAACTAATTACCAATTAGTGTTGCATTAACATTTAGTGATGTGGGATATTGCATCCCCCTTCCCTTGGATTATATTTTCTCTGGGATGTCACAAATGTCCCAACACTTTACCATGTTATATTATTTTCATAAACATACATCTTTACTTTTTATTTGCCCCATGAATATAAAACCTTAATCATATTGCATGTCAAAGAAACTCCTTTCTTGGGTTGGGGGCTTGGTTCGATTGGCACGAACATCCTATGGTAAAGCATGAGGTCATGAGGTCCAGTCTCCCCCTAGCCCACATGGAATTGGGGGACATGTTTCGATAGCATCATCGATCACATTAAATTTTTTATCAGGTGTACTATAGTTTATAAGGGCTTTATACCAAATTCCTGTAGTCTAAAAAAAGAAAAAAAGAAATTCCTTCCATAATTTGATACCAAATATTTAAAAAAAAAATCTCACACAATACAATATTTATTTGTTGTATTCTTAATGTGTCTAATAATAGCATTATCAACATAACTGTTAAATTACAACATAATTATGCATACTAATTTATTATTGAAAATGTCCCTATCTAAAGTGAAGTTACACAAGTGTATACTATTACATGGATCCTTCTTGTGTATGAACATGACTCAGTTGTACCTCAAACATCACTCATGATGTTGGTACATCTAGAAATCAATTTTATTGTATATTGATCCATGATTCAACAATATAAGTTGCATAACATGTGTCACTTTTGTTACATCATAGTTTGTACAATTATTCCACATTACATCCATTAATAATCCATAGTAAGTCACAATGTTCATGCAATACTTAAAATTAGACCAAAGCCCATTTTAGATTTTGACTACAAAATAAAAATGATATTAAATGCGAATTTCAACTAGTATTTTATATTTTGTTTGAGTTTAAGAGTAGTCTTGTGAAGAGATTTAAGTGATCTAATTGATTGAAATGGATCTTTGAGCTTGTGCTTCAAAAGATAATACTCTTGCTTCATTTGTTGTAGATAATGCAAACAACAACTTTTTTAAAATAAAAAATACAAAAATAAATGACCAACAGATTTTATAGAAGATAAATTCTATCAAAGCTTTTATATTAACACTTAACAAATAATTTCCATTGGAAGCATTGAAAGGTCTAGAGGAGAATGTGTTCACCCATTTCTCTTTTTTTCTTGCCACAAGACATGAAAAGTGATGCATATGTTCTTAACTCTCTATGTCCTTGCATTGTTCATTTCAAAACAATTAAGTAATAATGTAAGTGATTAGCAATTGACTGAGAAAAAAGGTAGTGTAAAGGTAGTTTTAAAACAATTATATTATTGCTATTTAATTTTAAGAATGAAAATACTTTTGGCATCAATTTGAATTCTTACTACCCGTAAAATAGCAAATTTGTATCACTAGTTAGTATAAATCTATTGCTGCTTGGTGCAATTATGAATGACTAGAGGAAATGAGCTTGACCATTTATTAGAAGCAATCCATTGAATGAACTTATACTTTCTTAACATACAAGACACTTGACAATTTGAGACTAAAACTATTGCGCTTTGAGGGTAGGGAGTGATTGTTCTATAGAACTAAAGCTTCCATTGTTAGACAAAAATGTAATTGCTTGAGATTGCAAAAAAAATATCTATACTCACCCACATGTTATAAATATGAGAACATGCCTTTTTTGTAATGAAAACAAACATATAATGTATAATAGTCAATTCCCACCTCACTTAATTACATGATACCTTTTTTGGTACATAATCTTTTGACATAGGCCTACAAATAGGAAAGACAATTGTGCTAAACACCTTGCTAACTCTCTCCATTTCAAACAATCATTTAGAGTAACAAACAACAATATTTAATGATTTTTGAAATTCAATTTACAATAAACTTAATGCAAAATATATATTTCAAAACCAAACCTACCTTGTTTTTAGGAACATCATCATACACATTTAATGACATATCATGGAACTTTGTCGGTTTTACACTTGCTATCTTTTCAAGAACATTAACAGAACACCTTCAAAATAGGGGAAAACACCTAAATTATTTAATCAACTATAAAACTCAATATGTGTGAAACTAGAAAGTGTAGCTCATCATTGGATTTGAAAAGTTAAAATTGAAGAGAATTGAGGTGTTGGCACATGCTCCAAGAATAGGCATGTAATAATATTGTCTTGATAAGGGCATTCATTGAAATTGTTTTTCCATGAAAAAAAATGGGATGTTGCTGGATGTCCATTGATGAATGTGTAATTCATGAATTGGGAACAAAAAGATGATAGTTTGAATAGGGAAACATTCGGCCCTCTTTAATGTATAGCCTAGGCAAAATGCAAGTTCTTTCAATGATGAAAATTATAGATATAATCTAAACATGCATCTCGTAAGCCATGTTATCAAAAGGTTAATTATGCATAGAAGTCTGATTGATTAAAATTACTCATGAAATGGTGCGAGATTTAGTTATTATCAAGCATAGTTACAAAATCTCAACTTTTATGAACAAATCACTCCTAAGAGATGCAAATTTCAATATGACATGTATTTAAGTATTAATCCTACATTTCTCTAGCATTATGTTGTATCCTTGAGGCCGATATGAAATGAGGCTAAAGTTGTAGCAGTGACCTCTACTTTAACAATAGATGTACTTAGTTAATAACAATGATCAAAGTTGTTCTATCTTCAATTCTTTCTTGCATCATCCTTTGTGCACAATATAAAATATCAACACTATTAAGACAATGTCCTTATAAATTAGGTTAGAGTACTTACATAATTGACCAAATTTTATTTTGTTGTGGACATATGGGTGAGAATGTAGAAATGATATTGGAGGATTTAACATAAAAGATAAGATGCTAAAAAAATTTGAAATTACCAAGTCAATTTAGTCACATACTTATTGCATTAAGTGAACCAGAGATGATTCAACATTGAAATAAAAATATTCCTCCCAAACCTTTGTAAAACTGAGTCAGATATCTTCATTATATCTTAACATTTATGAGTCAAGAGTTTTAAATGAAAGTCAAATAAAGGGGCATCAGTAGTCCATTTTTACATGATTTGTAGTTTGTTCCTTACATAAGAACAAAAGTGCTGAAAAGAATGAGCAATGTTTTTCCACAAAATATGCACTTCTAAATGGATAAAATAAAAAATGTATAAAAAATTTATGTAAAACTTGGATCCAAAGTGTAAAAAATCTCATATAAAGACTCTAATTCATACTATAGGTGATAAGAGCATAGACATGTTGAACCCAAATCCAAAATATTCAATTTAAGGGGCAATAAGTTCACTTTGCTCCAATTGTATCGGAAGAACTGCTATAACTCGATGGACTAAAAGTACCAAAAAAAATCCTGAGCTCAAAGGCTATCCAATGCTACCATTGAGATAACTAAACTCAAAGCCACATCTAGAAGCAATAGTCAACAAAAAAAATAAATAAATATAGGAAGAATCATTTGCATCTAAATCAAAGTAGTCTTCAAGCCAGATAGGGATTCAATAACAAAACCTAGTAGCCTTTCAACACTATCAAAACCATAAACAAAAAACTAGTTTCTATTATTTATTGATGGATCTTCATATACTAGAAAAGATCCTACTTTGGGTCATGTCAAGATGATGCTTGCAAAAGTTGGTGAATTTGACTTTACACCTACTAATAATGTTTGTTTAAAATGATGCAAGGCTTTCTCAATGAGTCCATTTTGAGCATATCAACCAATGCTTGTAGTATATTGCACCTAGGTAGATTGTCTCCATATAACCCTATCTTAGCTATTGAACAATCTTGGATTGTAGGGAAATTGCACGATATGCTCAAATTAGATTTGTTGAAAAGTTTTTTCAATAGCCTTTTCCATCAATGTTCGTGCCTATGCTAAATTTGATGCATTGGTTCTAGATATGGAGAGCCAACAAAGCGTGATGGAAGAGTGATTTTTAATAGCTATTATAGTTGGAAATGTACATGTAGATATGTATGCAAAATGCACAGAAGCATAGATGAGGAGGCGAATTGTTTAACAAAATGCCTCAAAGGAACTTATAAATGTGGTTTCATGGAATGCCACTATTGTAGGATATGCACATAATGAATTTAATTAAAGGATTTAAAAAATTTCAAGCAGAGGTGTAAAGACAAATTGCATAAAATTTTCCATCATTCTACCTACATGTGTCAAAATGGGGCCTTAATTATATACCCAATTTTTTTTTTAGTTTTAGCTTTTAACATTTTTTTTCATTAAAATTAGTAATACCTACCTCAAAAAAAAGAATTCATACACTTCATCAAAGTTAGTGTTAAGAACCACCTAAAAAAACCCAAAACACTTATATATAGCCTTCTAATGATGTAAATACAAATGAATGCCTCCCATCTTATTATGCTTGCAACTATGAGAAACTTTGTTGTTGTTAAATGACCTATAAAATGTAGAAAGTGGCCTCTACCCAAGAGCAGTTTGGGAAACAAAATACTCAGGAAAAAATAAATTTGTCTACTATTTTAACTAAAAACCAACCCATCTATGTATATTTTGAAGCACATTCAAATCCAAAACTCCATTCTCTAACTCACATTGTTTTGTGTGTGAATATCACATTAAAAATAATGGTTTCCAGCGCTCGAGTTTGAGGGGTCGAACCTGAGTTTACCATCCAAGTAGACTTGAATGTGCTTTTTATCAAAATCATAAATGAAACCAATAGAAATAAAATGGAAAAACAACACAATGAAATTTAAATTTATTATTATCAAGTAATAGTTAACACAAAGGGAGATCATCTAGAACTTGAATTTTTTCCATTTTAACAATAAAACTAAGCGAAAGTCGGCCTATCTCACTTGTTAAAAATCGGGCAAAGTGGAGGATATAAGATGTGCATTTCAATAGCATTTCTTTTTCATAGTGTTATCAATTCAGAAGTCACATTCAGAAGTCGCTGTGCAAATATCTCCTTTTTTCATCTTCAAAATAAACTTCTATTTATTTATGGACATTTTATCACTTGAATCCTATAAACCAAATAAATAACTAAGCCCCTCTTAGATTTTCTTTGATATCATTGTTATGTCAATATGATGTAAATATCTATCAGATAAACTAATATCAATAAATGCTATGACCCTACAATCTTTATCCATCCATTTCATTCTGATTAATCAAAAGAGGGAGAGGGACCATACCCTTAATATAACTAGGAGGACCTCACAAGAAGTGAGACCACCAAACACCCAAAAAAGAGGACACCATTTAAAAAAAAATAAGACTTTTGACTAGAGCACCCAACTAACAGGAAAAAGGGTCTCGAAGCCTCAGTAAGGTTTCATTCTTAGAACATAGGGGTTTTGGAGAGCACCCCGAACATTAACCCAAACAAAAACCCTTACAATGATAGAATACTCATGGAAACTAAAACCTAACAATGAGTTTTAGAAGGCATCCTGCAACCTTAGAGGAACACCTAGCCATTCCTAAAAAACATAAAACATACTCAAATGGACTAGCCGAAAAATGCTTAGAGGCACCTCAATAAGACATCTAATCACATAAGAACTTAGGAAAAATATCCCAGAAAGGAAGAGCACCTAGGGAGAGGCCCTAGCAAAAAATCTAGAGAAGTAAAGATCCCAAAACATTTCGCCACCAAAGGAAACATCGCCATCATGAAAAATAAAGACAACACCCCACAAATTCCCAACATCAAAAGAAACCTTTATGAGCATTGCAACTTCAAGGCCCCCCTCTAAGGGTCATGAAAAGGAATAGAGCAATAGACAAATTTAGAAACCAATCCAAACAAGAAAGGAGGACTGAGAGATAGACTCACAAAAGAAAGGAATAAGCTACCCATTTGAAGAAACCTAAAGCACCAAAGATCACCACCCGCTATATTTTGAAAGGCCCCCTCCATAGGACCATCAACATTGAACATAAGCCAAGCACTTAAACCACTAAAAATAGGGCATACCCATAGTAGGCAGCCAAACAATAAACACCAAATGTGACATCACAACCTGGAGCAAAAAGTGCACTAAGAAAGCCTCACAATTACAACCATTACCCACCCACCAATAGAGAGGATATGTAGGAACTCATAAAACCTCAAGAAGCATCTTCGTCCAACCAACAACAACGACAAGAGAGGGAGGAGAAAAACACTAGCATCTCGAGTCAATCAAGCAAAAGATAAGCGATAAAACTCCATAGAGACAAAGAAAGCTCTATAGAATTTCAATAATGCATCCCTCTGGTGAGAGTTGGGAACATAAACCATAGGAAAGGCCAAGACTAAGCAAGTGACTCGACCATTATCCATACAAGCCACAAACCCCCAAGGAGTAGGGTAACTCACTGCTAGGAAATAGTAGTAGCACAACTTAATGTGTAGTAGAATGCAACACCATACCAAAGCGTATCTGAGATAGCAAAAGGAGAGATTAATGTCCAAAAACCATGAACCTTGCATAGGGTGCACACCATGCATGAGGTGATCAATAGTCTTGTAAGGAAGTAGAATGCCCCAGATAGGCCAAATAGAGGCCTTCCACACAAAGATGATTCAAAGGGAACTCAAGTACTAATAGGTCAGCATAACCCAACTTTTGCCAAATAGATCACATACAAGAGGGAGGGTTTGCAATTAGTGCATACTAGCAAAGAAGGCCCCACAAAAAAGAAGGGGCAATACCCAGATGAAGAGGCAGAGAATCGCACACCCCCATAGGAGGGCACATCACATGGGCTAGAAAAAGGAAGAACAAAGAGCGGGTCAGTGCAAGAAGTTGAGTCCACTTTTTGGCCAAAAAGTGGAAGTGTTTTCCCCGATTTTCAGATTTTGACACATTTGAGCTAAGAAGTTGAAGGACTTAGAGATTGAATCTTGGAAAAAGTCAGTAATACAAAATATAGCCCTTTGATTCTAATTTCCAAATATTTAATTTATTTTAATACCCACATATAGAAATTGACTTTCAAAATGGATTTCTAAAAAGCACTTTTTAAAAATGCCTATTTTAGGACCATACCATGCATGTGTACGACACACTTTTTGACAAAAATAATTTTTTTTTTCAAACCATCTCGGGAAATGATTTGTAACACACTCAATATTGATGAGAATATTTTTTTGTTGTTTTTTTTTTGAATATTTTTTTTTATTAATTTTTAATTGGCCCTAATTATCGTTTTAAAAACTTGACGTGTATGGCCCACATAAATCCTTATACCACACTATGGATCAATATATTTGTTGTAAAATAAATTCAAACATACCTCCCAATTTCCTTTCATCCAGTGAGATGAATCTTCAGAAACTCTAAATATAAGTGAAAATTTACTTGTTCCCAAATTTAATTTTCTTATAAAATCTATCTTTCAATTCTATCAAACCTTTTCAGATATAATTTTAGATTTATTTTACTTGGTAGCTTGCACCTATCCTAAAATAGAGGTTAACATTCATACCTTGGTGATATTTTCTTCCATTGAGCCATTAATCATTCAAAGATCAATATTTACTAAATTTTAATTGCCATTCCTTTTCTCTTTGTTTCCATCGTTGTTAGCTAACTCCATATTAATTTTGATAAAATTAGATGCTAATTATTGCACACAATATTATGTCTAGTTCTCTACATCTATGGAATATGGTATATGAGCGTCTTCGAGCTTGGCTATGATAGCTCTCAATACAAAGTTTTTAATAACTAAATGTCTTACAATTAATTTGATATGAAATTATTAAATGTGAGAACTAGGGCTAATAATGTAAAATTAAAAATAATCAACATGAGCATACAATTTCATAATTTAGATATGCAAACATCAAGTATAGGGCAAGAAATGGGATGCAAAGACGAATCTATGTCTTAAATATAAACTCAAAAATATAAATAATGAGCTAGGCAACATTGTTCCAAATGTGTTGGATGTATATATCAAAAATAGTTTAGGATCAAGATGTCACTTTGATTATCTTGCTAAAATTTCAATGGAAAAGTTTCAAACTTTGAGACTAGGTGACCTTGTCTTACCTTTCTCACTTGTCTGAAATCTATTCCTACATGTATTACTTTTCTTTTCTTGTATTTGTATTTGTTCTCTCTAGAATCTGTCACTTGCACACATAAGAGAGTAATTTTTTTGTTGGGTTGATAGTTGTTGTAATGCCTCGCCAGGAAACCCTGAAGGGATTAAGCCAAAACACAAGAATAGAGTGCAAACAATTTTTTTTTTAAAAGTTAAACACAACATTAAGATACATCAAGATATCAAAGTATAGATTACACAGCGGAAGACATCAACTAACACCTAAAGAGTTTCCCAACGTGATTACTTAATTCCATATTTAACTTAACTCACGCTAATTAATCCAATAAGCTGATTATCTTAATAACGAGATAATACTTTAAACAAGGATAATTTCTTTTAGCATGACAAAAATATAAATCACATGATAATGTTCATCCATTAAGATTTATTCATACCCATCATTCATACTTTTCATTAAAAATTTAAGTTATGCATCTAATTTCATAATACACTTTAATTTCATCATAAACTAATGAGATCCTTCCATGCATACTTAACTTCATTAACAATAATTGAATGCATTTTATTGCTTCTATCTACAATCTTCCATGATCCAATTACAACATTTAAAAGATGACTGCATACATGCATTTAAGATTAATTTCTTCTAATCCACTTTATACATTCTAACATAATGCCATCCATACATGCTAAAACTGAAAAAGGAATCATAAGAACATAAGCATCACATAACACCAAATTGATCTTGGAGTTCACCCCTAGAGGGCTACATCTTCAGATTTTCTTAACTACAAGACCCCTCTAATAATTAAATAATAATGAATAATACATAAGGTCACATCATTTACAATCCTGCCATCAAGGTAAACATAACCAATATATAAACGACCACATCGGTCAATAAATACATAAATGATCCCTGAATAGGAAAGGATCCATTTGAACATAATCGAAGCAAATACAAAGGTCCACTGGAGTGTCCAAAAAACTAAGACATCACAACCCAAGGTCTAGCATGACAATCGGGTACTCACAAGGGCATAAGCAACATGACAACTCCACAAAAGTGCTCCTATCAAGTCAACACAACACACTAGTGAACATAGGGACAAGTGTCATCACACAACTTGGTATGGTTACCATGGCAGGTCTTCATAGGTTCCATCCCCATACACTGGGTTACTCTGGCAACCTAATCCAAACCTCTGGCCCATCCAAGCCTCATGTGGACCCACACATCCTTTCGTGAAGACAAGAATGATGGTTTGCCATTTCAGGCCTTCTCACAGCATGTCGAGTCTATACTAGCACTCATCCCATGTGTGAGGCACAACTATCTTTCTTAGTGATATATTAACTAACACTCTAATTTACTATTAGGTTATCACTTATTAGACACACTTTTGATGGGTTACCCAGCAACCACTTTGGGCACGACCCCCAATCGAAAGCCACTTTCCCATACGACACTAGACTACACTGAAACGAACTCAAAAACCAAGGAATACACATGGTCAATCATACAGAGTTCAAAATGGAGGAATCAACCATTTGGGCAAACACGACATCATATGAGGTGCACTGATAGACGGTACTCTAACTAGAGACCTAACCAGCTACGGTCAACCACAAATCATCATTCAACACCCGCATAAAGGATACAACCAATTATGACACCACCACAAAACAACAGTCAAACTCGAGACCGAGGACTGAAACAGGTACCCCAAATCAAGGCTTGCCATTACTTAAGCAAAAGCGAATACAGAAATGAAACTTGCATAGGCAACAATTGGTAGATACAATCTCTTTCCAAATTGGTTTAAACATAAAATGTCGATCAAGTTTTCTAAATGATCTAAGTTATATTGTAGTTATCTTCCTCAACTAGGTACATATCGTTCTTGGTTTTCTCTCTCTAAGGTTCATTAGCATCGAAAATACATAAATACATCATTACGAGTTTTTAAACCAAGTTCACAAGAATATAATAAAATAAACGTTAACCAACTAAATGTGATATTTAATCTTCAATTAAAACATCATTGTCATACTGGTTCAAAAATAATTTTCTCCAAGTTCATCTATCCAGAACCATGTTAAACTATACAAGTCAAGGAAACATATACATATAAGGAACCCAAATAAAGATAGTCTGTTCCCAGCTTAACAATTATTTCCTTATGCATATATATAAAAAAAAATTCCAAAATTAAATATTAATTAATATACATTTATTAATCCATGATTAATAAAATCTAAGCAATTAATAATTAATAACAGAATAACAAATTAAGTATCTAATTAAAAAAATATGCATTAATAATAAAATAGAATTAGAAAATTAATTAATGTATATTTGTCCCTTATACAAATAATTAATTACAAAATAATCATAAATTATTAATTAAATGCCATATTTACTTCATTAAAAACTTAATTTAAAATTTACATTAAAATAATGTTAAACTATAATATATATTTTTTTTGATAAAAAAAAATATTAAAAAAAAAAATTAAAAAAAAAACAATAAAAAGGGGGAGGGTACCCACTTGGACCTCCACGTGGCCCCCCCCAGGTAGCTCATGCTACCTATGGTACTGCTACTACCAAAAGGTAGTAGCCCATTGGTAGCATGCAAAACCCTTCCACGTGGCGGGGGAAACTCTGCCAAGTGGGGGCAGGTTATATTTTTTTTTTTTAATTTAAAAAAAAAATAAAATTTGCGGATACAAATTTAACAGAACACAACAAAATACAGTCTCAATAGAGACTTAAAAAAATAATTTATTATTATGTTTTTTTTCATTCAAAAAACTATGAGTTTTCCAATATTGGCAATTTCAAATACCCAGATCGAGAAAAGGGAGGATTTCTCTAAAACCAACACTATATTGGCAAAATAAGATTGATTAACATCCATATATCCAAACACAAGCAGATCTCTCTGATTAAAGCTTGAATTTGAAAGAATTTGTTTGGAATTTAAACAAATTTTTATTGTAAACAGGCAACCCAAGTTTATTTTTGATTTTAAAGCAACCAGAGCAACCATAATCTAAACTTGGAATGGAAACAGAACAAGAGGGGATTGGACTAGAATTAAATTTACAACTATTTCATTTCCCACAAATAGATGAGATTTTTAAACTTCACAAACAGATTTCTTCAAAAATCCAAAATAAATTCTTTAAAACAAGAAGCCAATGAAATAAACCAGAGGCCTACCTGGCTCAGCAATCTTGGCAAGATTGAAGAAGAGCCCAATTCTTCAGCTCAAGAAATTCCTTCTATTCCCAAAACCCCCAAATTTTTCCATCCAAAAATATTTTCCAAAAATATTTAAAAAAAAAAACAATCTCCCATATTTTTCCAAAAACCTAGGTTAAATGGGAGAAGTTTGACCAATTTTTTATTTATTTTAGATTTAAATTTTTTATTTAAAATAATTCACAAAAATCATTCTTTTAAACTATATCAATAAATTAAACTTGCTTTTCAATTTAAAATTGATTTCCTCAATTAACAAAAATTAACCTTTCTATTTCCAAAATGCCAACAAGATTAAATTAATTCTATTACAATTAAATTTAAATCTTTCTTTTCCAACAGCATAAACAAAATAAATTTAACACTAAAATTAACCATTTAATTGAACTTGCTACCAACCTGAATTAAGCAATTCAATTAACGATTAATCACATAAAAAGGGAGCCTATTTAATTTAGTCCCCAAAATACTAATGCGAAAACACACATTAAATCAAATTAGAGATTAAGGATTAATTACTTGATTTAACCACACACAAAACACGCAACCCAAGAAAGTCAAATGAACAGACGACTCACAAACCCAACCAAAGGGAATACCGATGATGACTGACGATGATCACTTGAGCACGACTATGGTCAAACGAGGGTATTACGACCACCTAATCCAACTCTAATGATCAAAGAGGTAAACTCAAACTTGCAAATTCCATGTGGAGATGAACCTCACACCCATGCGGTACTATACCTGAAATCTCCTGCAACCAAGAGTCATACATGCATACATATATAAACTTAATGAAAGCGTTAGCCCAAGATAATAACACGAAATAGAAGAATTAATAACTTCCATACAAATTGGTGTGAAAACCACATTAACAGGTATGCACTAAAATCAAAACATCTGACTATAATCATTATATTATGATAGACTAATTAAGGTCAAACCGAGATTAGAAATTGATTAGGGTAGGGGCACTATAGTTGTTTGCCTAGGTCAAATCCTGGGTTTGGAATTAAGTTCTTATGATAAACTAAAATGGAAAAAGATGGTATTCCTTTATGGGGTAGATCTAAAATCGAAAATGCTTGATTGAAATGTTATACCTTCATAAATTTCACTTTCCTTGAAGTATTGATGAAAAAGTTGATGTTGCCATGTAGTAATTCATGAATGTTTTCATAAGAACTTGGTCATGGATGTCATCTTGAATGCTTGAAATTTATATATTTAACCTCTCATTCAATACTATAATGATGCTTGACTACTTTCTCACTTGAATTTGAATCTTCTCTTGAGGAATTGAATTGGAAACTTTTGGAGATATGTTTCAAATGAGGTGATAAGAATTGATTTTATACTTATTGTAATGAAATGTGTTGAAAATTAAGAAGAAGGCCAAAATAAAAAATTAATTCCCACTCAATTTTTTTGATCATTAGAGGGTTCAAATACGGGCCTTTTGATCTGATCAAAAACACCAAAGTGAGACCCAAGTGAGTATGAAATTGTATGCATATATGATTTATAGATAGAAATATTATTTAAGATAACCAAAACATCCTTTAGGTTTATTATTTTCTAGTTTGTTTAATGCCTATATCTCAAATAGAGAGTCACCACAATTGAGTCAAATTTGATAATATTATTATTGAGGTTATATGATTTATTCAAATATAGGAAAAGTAGTTCCTGAGCCTCTACTTTGCTTTTAGTTTCTTACTTCAATTTTTTTTTTTCACTTCGATCACCTTTCTTGAAGAATCCCAAATAACACATCTAGTAGCAAACGGCTTGGGTTTCCTTAGATGCATCATCATAATTTAATATAACACATCTAGTAGCAAACGGTCTTGGGTTTCCTCAAATGCATCATCATAATTCAATTTTTATTTACTTGGTTGAGCCATGATTCATGTGGCTCGTGAGTGATCATATGAAGGATGTATAGGATTAAAAATCCTATGAATGGGAAATAATAGCTATAGATAATTAATAACATTAAAAATAATTTATTTTTAAATAATTTTGAAGATAATTAACATTATTAGTAAGAAATCAATAATAATATTATTAAATAAATAATTTAAAATAATAATCAATTAATAATAATAATCAATTAATAATAATAATCAATTAATAATAATAATCAATTAATAATAATAATCAATTATTAATTAATAATTAATTATTAAATTCAAATGATTTATTATGTATATTGGGCAATCAAGGAACATGCGATTTCCCCACCTTACCAATTGAACTAAAACACTTTAACAAAACATATTTAACAAAAAATATTAAAAAGGTGACATTAGAAATTAGAAAAAATAAAACTATAATCATATAATAGCTATTAAGTGAATAAAATTAAATAAAATAACTTTAAAATAAATATACTAGCTATAAAATAGCTCTTTAGTGAATAAACTAGCTTATATATATAAAATTATACACACACACATAAATATAAAGTATCAAGGCTTTAATTCAAACATACCTTTAGAAACATACCTCCCAATTTCCTTTCATCTAGTGAGATGAATCTTTAGAAACTCTAAATATAAGTGAAAATTTACTTGTTCCCAAATTTAATTTTCTTATAAAATCTATCTTTCAATTCTATCAAACCTTTTCATATATAATTTTAGATTTATTTTACTTGGTAGCATGCACCTATCCTAAAATAGAGGTTAACATTCATACCTTGGTGATATTTTCTTCCATTGAGCCATTAATCATTCAAAGATCTATCTTTACTAAATTTTAATTTCCATTACTTTTCTCTTTGTTTTCATCCAAGGCCAAGGGAGGAGCAAGCATCTCACAGAACAATGTAAGTGTTGCGGTGAGAGGGGGGATTGGAAAGGTATCCCTTAAAACATTCAAACTCAAAAGGTTCACATCATTCAAAATAGCAGCATGTATTGATGCCCAAATCATCCCGGGCCTTAGCGGAACAACCTTGCAGCTAGGCAAGAGGTTTGTCCTTGTATTTCAGATTCTACTAGATCGACTGTTCGCCACACACCTCCCCTTTAACTCCCACTAAACCATTATTGGAAATGTATTTCCTTACTACCTCCCAAGCCTTCCAGATATATTTAAAGACTGTGGATCCTAAAGGGCCTAAGATCAAAGTATCTTGCAATGATATCACAAAGCGACAATCCTTTCCACACTGGACTTTTCTTGGGAGTGGCCTTGGAAAGGTTATGTCTAATTAGGATTTTCTAAGGCTCATTCCCTTGAAGAGCTCTGAATATCCACTTTTCCGCCAAAGAAATGCCTTTCCATCTCAAGTCCTTGAGATCGAGTCTCCCATATTCTTATTCAAGGTACACCATTGCTATTTTATTGCATGTTTTTTCATGCCCCCTTTTCCATCCGACCATAAAAAATCCCTGATTTTCTTCTGAATGTGGAAAAAATAATAGTTAGTAAAGAGCCAAGCAGAATTGTAATAAATATTGTAAGAGGAAAGGATCTTCTGACATATCTACACTCCTTGCCAATTAGAGGAAGTGTCTATTCTATTTCCCCATGTTTTTGTCAATCTTTCCTCTGACCCATGCTCACATTTCTATTCCATTTCCTCATGTTTTTGTCAATAATTCCTCTAACCCATTCCCACATTTCCTTCAAATGGGGTTCTATGGCAAAGGGGATTCCCGAATATCTTACCAGGTGGTCTGGTCCTCCCCAAGAGACAAAGAATTTATAGTGCCAAGGAGCCAGGTTTGCTTCCCATCCTAGAATGATTGATTTAGGCAATGAGATCCTGCTCCCTAAAGCTTCAAAAAATAGAAGTAATTTGGCCATAAGTATCTCCATATTATCCTATTCCAACTTTTTTTTTATGTTTATGCTTAGGTTTCAAATTAGTTTAGTGTTATGGATTAATTTAGTTTAATGTTAGGGTGAGGGTTCAATTTTGTTTAAGGTTTGGATTCTATTTTGTATAGGGTTAGAGTTAGGTTTTATAAGGTTTACGATTAAGGATAAAATTGGCTTAGTGTTAGGGATGGAATTGGAATTAGTGTTAATTTTAGTTTGATTGAATTAGATGTAATTTGGGTTTAATTATGATTAATTAGTTTATTATTTAATTATTTTTAGTATGAGGTTTGAATTTGGTTAATTGTTTAATTGAATTTAGGGATAGGGATTAATTTGCTTTATTAATAGGGTTAGGGTTCAATTTTCTTATTGGCAGGCTACAATTTAATTTGGTTTCAGGTTACGATATAACTTATCTTAGTGTTAGGGTTAGGTTTTAATAAGGTTGACAATTAGGGTTCAATTTGGTTTAATGTTTGATAGCTTTAGAATTAAAGTTAAGTTTAGTTTAATGTTCAAATTAAATTTTATTTAGGGTTATGATATAATTTGGTTTAGTTCTAGTGTTAGGGTATAATTGGTTTAGAATTAGGGTTCAATTTGGTTTAGTCCTATAGCTAGGATTTAATTTGATTTAGGAATTGTATTTACTTTAGCTTAGGTTAAGTGTTCAATGTTGTTTAGTTTATATTTATGTTTACGGTTAGGTTTCAAATTAGTTTAGTGTTATGGCTTAATTGAGTTTAATGTTAGGGCGAGGGTTCAATTTTGTTTAAGGTTTGGATTCTATTTCTTATAGGGTTAGAGTTAGGTTTTATAAGGTTTACAATTAGGGATAAATTTGGCTTAGTGTTAGGGATGCATTTGGAATTAGTGTTCATTTTCGTTTGATTGAATTATATTTAATTTGGGTTTAATTAAGATTAATTAGCTTATTATTTAATTATTTTTAGGATTAGGGTTAAATTTGGTTAATTGTTCAATCTAATTTAGGGTTAGGGTTCAATTTGGTTATTGGTAGGGCTATAATTTAATTTGGTTTTAGGTTATCATTCCATTTGAATTAATTTTTGTTAGGCTTATGATTAGGATTTAATTTATTATAATTTTCAATTAGGTTTAGGGTTAGTATTTAACTTGGATTAATTTTAGATTTGGGTTATAATTAAGTTCATGATTAGGATTCAATTTCATTTAGTGTTATGGTTACGATTGTTTTTAGTGTAGTGTTAGGATTTGATTTTGTTTAGGTTTAGGGTTTAGTTTGGTTTAGTGTTAGTGTTATGGTATAATTAGTTTAGGATTAGGGTTCAATTTGATTTAATATTCAATTATGTTTAGGGTTATGGTTTAATTAATTTTGTGTTATAGTTAGGGTTTAGTTTGGTTTAGGATTCAAATTAAATTTAGTTTAGGTTAAGGGTTCAATTTTTTTTTAGTATTTAATTATGTTTATCATCATGGTTTAATTTAGTTTAGTGTTATGGTTCAATTGTGGTTGGAGGTTAAATTTGGTATAGGGTTAAACTTAGGTTTTCTAAGGTTTATTATTAGAGTTAAATTTTGTTTAGTGTTAGGGTTTACAATCAAAGTTTGAGTTCATTATGGTTTAAGTATCAATTCTATTTTGTTAGGGCTTAATTTTTATTATAGATCAATTTGAATCAATGTTAATTTATTATAAGGATTATTGTTATATTATTTTTTAGGTTAGGGATATATTTAATTTAGTTTTATGGTTCAATTTTCTATATTTAATTAATTTTAGGGTTAAGGTTCAATTTTTTGGGTGTTTAGTTAAGTTTAGGCTTTGGGTTTAATTAATTATAGTGTACCATTAGGTTTAAGGTTATGATTTAACTTGGTTTTATTTTAAGGTTAGGGTTTAATTAAGTTCATGATTAGAGTTCAATTTGGCTTGTTTTTAGGAATAGGGTTGAATTTGGCTAATTTTTTTTATAAGGTTTGTGATTAAAGTTCAATTCATTATAATTTATTTTCTAAATACAAAAAAATGTTGTTGGTGCAACTCCGACTGCAAATAGGGTTTGGATTCTGGGTTGTAGGGTCGTAATCGCTGATGTGGGGGAGTACGCTGGTCCTCCTCCACATAGGTAAGTGCTTACCTAGGTTTCTTCTTTCTCGTGCAAGTTTATTTCCCCGCATCCTTCTCCGTCATCACCTTTCTCTTCTCTATGCGAGCAGTTAATGCGACTCGATAAAAATATCCTCTGTAGGTGCTAGAAAACCTAATGAAGGAGTGGCATTAGAGCCAAAATATTTCAAATATGTGGTTAACCTTTCCTCTCTCCTAGTCGTTGAAGGTGCGAGGTTTGTTAGTAATTGTAATGGTCGCCCCCATGGAGAAGGTAAGGGCCCTAACTGTGCTCTGGATTCCATCTCCATTTCCTCCAATGTGTGTTAATTTGCAAAGAAATCAACATGGAAAAGAACAGGCTTAAAGATACAACAATTTTCTTTGTGACTGTAGACGTAGATAAATGTCCTGCTCGTAAATTTATTGATGATTGGATTAGAAATGTCTGGAATATTAAATTAGGTTATCTGGTTTCATTTTGTAGACTCATTCAAAAAGGTTTGTTTGTAATTTTTTTTTAAAGATCATAAAATGCAAAGAGAGGTTCTTAATAAACAATATTGGACTGTTGGAAAATGCACATTTCGTGCCCTAGAATGGTCGTCAAAAGTAGTTAATGAGGAAATAATCGCACTTTCGTGCCCTAGATGGGTTTTGATTCGAAATTTGCCTCCATTGTTGTGGAGATTTATACCTCAAATTGTTGAACCGATAGGAAAGGCTATTCGGGTGGATAATTCGACCTCTCTCATTCCTCATTTGGACGCTAGGGTTTTGATTTCAATCAACCCAAGATGTGATCTCCCCAAAATGGTTAACATAAACTTAGAATCTGAAATGCCCTATTGAAGTCCTTGGCAGGGTGAATGCTTGTTTTCTCTGCAGAAAAGAGGGTCACATTCATAAGAATTTCCCAATTATTAATAAATTCAAGGGAGAAGAAAAATCTTGAAGTCAACTAAACAACCCGCCCCCTGTTCACGGGAAGCATATCCCAAACATGGAAAATCTTAATCCCATTAGCAAAAAATTAATAATTTATTAACTGGAGAAAACTCTAAACCCCCAGAGCATGGTAAAAATTCAAATCTGGTAATTCCAGAATTGACCCCACACCTCACTCTACAATTTTAGATGCTCTAAAGTAGATGAATGAAGATACGCAGGATGGGTTTTAGGTTGTGGGAAAAAACCCTAAGAAAAGAAGGAGGAAAAATGCTCAACAGTTAGCCCTAGAAAAAATCAGGGCGAATATACCCATTACCTTGAATTATGCTATAAATAAAATATCTGTGGATAGAAATTTAATATCGCCTATGGATGATGATGTGCAAGAGGTTCCCCTAGAGGTGAAATTCTTGAATTTAGCCTCTAGTTCGAATAACTTTGTGAATCAGAATTTTGAAGAAAGAGATGGTGTGACTGGTGAGTTGGGTAAGGGAGGGAGCTGGTCTGGGATGGTGAATGAAGCTCCCCATAAAAACTTGGTAGACATGGATGTCTCCTTTGAGGTTGACTCATCAAATGTCTTGAATTTTGTGCTAGATCCTTCCTCCCTTGCTGAACTCACCCCTAACATGATCATTGTCCTTCCCCCAAAGAAGTTTGTTGAATTAGAGGACACTTGTGTGATCAAGGTCATTGTTGCTGACCTTAAGGTTGGTGAAGATAAAATCTTAGCTAGTGAAATAGATAACTTAGACCCTCCAGATAGCTTGAAGGCATTTGATCCCTGTTCTAAGACCTGAGAAATCCCCAGTCAGGGTGACATTAGGAAGGCGTTTGAGGTTGAGGATGATTATCAAAATAAGGAGTGAATAGGGGAAGAAGGAGAATGGATAATAGATAGTGAGAAACTTGAGGCTCTTCCTAGAAGAAGAAGAGGTAGACCACTGGGATCTAAAAATAGGGGCTCAATTAATAGAAGGAATAATGAGGATAAGAAAGAACTCCCTAGATGCTTTTATTAGTTTAAGGTACCCAAAGAGTAAAAATAATGCATCTTGTTATGATGAAGTGCATCTCTTGGAACATTAGGGGTCTGGAGTCACCAGACAGGAAGTGGATTGTCAGGAAGTTTGTCAATCAGCATAAGAATGCATATTTTGTTATGTTTCAAGAACTCAAGGCTGTCAAATTTACCTTGTAAATAAACCCAGAGTTTATATGGAAAGACTCTATCAAGGTTTTCTCAAAGCATGATAGAGGTAGAGGAGGTGTTGGGATACTTGCCAACCCCAAATGGAAGAAGCACATAGTGAACCAAGGATGTTCACCGTGTAATAGAGCGGTTTGGGCCTCTTTAGACTTCAATGATACCATATTCGATATTTGTTCAGTCTATGCCTCCAATGATGACAGGGAGAGAACTGAGTTGTGGGACTAGATTGTAGCCTTATCGGATATACCTTAGATTGTTGGGGGTGACTTCAACATGATAGAAGCTCATGAAGAAAAAAGTGGAGGTGTTCCTATGGAATGGAAAGGAATGGAGAAATTACACTGGGAGAGAATGAAAAGGTGGAAGAAACTTTTTGACCCCCTATTTTGTAATAAGAAGGTAAACACTGAAATCTGGTACACATGGTGCAACTATCAGAAAAGAAAGCATAGGATCTATTGTAGGCTGGACAGGTTTTATGCTGACAGAAAGCATTTCTCCTTTGACCTTGACAAGAATGGAAATTCAGTGACAGTTTATCCAACCTCATTATCAGACCATCATCCAATCATCTCACAAATTAGGCTCAGAGACTCCTCTGAGAGGCAAGGAATTGCAAAAGACAAATTCTTCCTAAAATCCAATCTTCTAAAAGACCCGAATGTTTTGAGCGCATTAAAGATTGTTAGGTTGTTTAACAAGAGTAATAAAAAGCTGAACTCTAACATTGATAGATGGAATCAAAATGTCAATAGTTGGCAGGTACTTCTGCAAACCATAGGACAAAAGAAAGCTAAGGATTATAGGTGGAAGGAGAGAACACTATTTGATAACCTTCACCTATGTGAGGTTAAGATCCAAGACAATCCATGCAATATTGAACTATCTCAAAAAGTAACCTTAGCAAGGGATAATCTCAGGAATCACCAACAAAATAAGAATAGAGGGGCCATGATCAGGGCTCAAGCTCACTAGATGCAATTCGGGGACAAAGGATCCAAGTTCTTCTTCAATATGCTAAAACAAAACTAGTGTAGAGAGAAAATTGATAGGATTTGGATAGATAACAAAGAATTAATGGCTCTGGATGATATCAAAGAGGCTTTTTTCCAATTCTAGAAAAGGTCTCTTCACCTCTGAAGATTCCACTAACTCCTAGGATGCTAGAGAAAAATATAGGAGGATTATCCCCTCTAAGATTACTTTTGAGGATGTGCAAGAATTGAGGGGGTCCCATCATAGTGCAAGAGCTGAAAGTTGCTATTAAAAGTCTGAATAATGATAAAACCCCAAGCCTAGATGGTCTTCCTGTAGAATTCTACAAAGCTAATGAGGATTGGGTTTGTCAAGACTTGCATGAGCTTTACTCAAAGGCATTTGATACTGATTCCCTAGGAGAATGAATTAATAGAGGGATTATTAAACTACTTCCCAAAGAAGGAGACAAGTCTCTTATAAAAAACTGGAGACGGATAACACTTCTTAATGTATCTTAAAAAATATTGGCTAAAGCTCTTGCTATCAGATTAGAGAATTTACTACCTAAATTCATTTTCTCCACACAAACAAGTTTTTATCAAAGGAAGATATATCCTTGAAAATCTAATTATCAGCTGGGAGGCCATGGAATGGGTAAAGACATCAGGACAGAATGCAGCCATGTTTCTCCTAGATTTTGAGAAGGCATATGACATGGTGGAATGGGGGTTCATTCTAATGATGTTAGAAGCATTTGGTTTTTTAGGAGAATTTTGCAAATGGGTGATGGTTCTCCTCAAAGATGCATCGGCCCAGGTGGAAGTTAATGGTTCCCTTTCATAGAACATAACTATGAGAAAATCTATTAGACAAGGCTTCCCCCTAGCCCCTGCTCTCTTCGTTATTGCCTTTGATGCTCTGTATTATATTCTAAGAGACCTTACCATTTCTCCTAATGTACAAGGGGTCAAACTTCTGAATGGTGAGGCGCTAATTAATGCTCAATTTGCTAATGACACGACACTCTTCATAGAACTCAGTAAACCGAATATGGAGGCCCTCGAAGGAAAAATCAAATTCCTAGGAGAAATATCAGGGGCTAAAATCTCTTAGAGCAAATCTACCATGCTTGTCTAGGAGGATCAACCTCCTGAGTGGTTATAGCAGTTTGGGGTCCAATGGGGGGGGGGCAAATAAAATAGTCAGATATCTAGGAATTCCTTTTTCCATCTCACCATCCCTCAAATAAATGTGGCTTTGGGTCAGAAGTAAGATAGACAAAAAGATAAATAAGTGGGATAATAGGTATCTCTCGCTCGCCAGGAGAGTACAGGTGTGTCAAAAAATTCTATCTTCCTACAACATTTACTATTCCTCAGTATGGATGTTCCCCAATTACCAGATCTTGGAAATTCAAAAAACCATCAGGAACTTCCTTTGCTCCGATGGAAAAGGAAATAAAAAGATGCATTTTGTGAGATGGGAATGGTGTCACAAGGACAAGAGACTGGGAGGACTAGGACTAAAGGATTTGAGAATCCAAGGGACTGCTCTTGCAGAAAAATGGATCTTCTGGGCATTTGATGGCAATGAACCTTAGAAGATTCTGGTTAGGAATAACATCCTGAGGGCTGTACCGAAAAAGGCCAAATCTTGGAAATCCCTACCTTTTTGTGACCTTGTGGCTGGAGACTTCATAGTCTCAGTACAGGGCTCAAATGTCTTCAAGTCTATTTGGAAGGCCTAGGAAAGTATTAGGCCTTTCATCATCAATACTAGAGTCAGCAACAATGAGTTTGTCCATGGGGGTAGATCCATTTGGTGGGATCTCTTTCACTCTTCCAGACCCCTTGCACTTATGCAAGGGTGCTCTGCTAAAGCTTGGGCGACAAAAGGCATTTTCTTCTTTAGAGACATTATTGAGGATGATAGGCTTCTTAGATGGGATGTCTTGAGAGATAGATTTAACTTGCAAGTCTCCCATAAGTTGACATATAACATGATGAAAAAAGCTTTTGATAAACTTCAATTACCCAAAAAGTGCAAGAATGCTAATGACTGTTGTAACAATTTTTTGTGAAATAATACCATTTCTGTGTCTAATATTAAAGCTGTCAATATATACAAGACACTAAGATATGATGAATCCATAATTTTTCATGTTAATAAGTTATGGCTTGCAGATTTTTCAGTTAAACAGTGGCAGAAGATGTTTTCAAGATTATGGAGTAGTCTTGTTGGTCCCAAAGAAAAGTGTTTTAAATGGCTTATGATTGTCAATAGGATGCCCTTTAGAAAAGACCAAAACATTTGTGATATTTTCAATATTTGTAGGGTTCCTGAACTAGTTAGACATATTTGTTTTGAATATAGTATTGCTAGAGAAATTTGGTGCTTTTTGGAGGTTTATGTGAAAATGAATATTGAGAAGCATAAATTCATCCAGTTCATTAAGGATGGAAAATGCAAAGACGTACCTTCATGAGATGGATAATGGATACAAATGGAAGCAGGCAGCAAGGGGGAAGCAGGATGTCAACTTAGCAATGTAGTGCTTGGGATTAGAGGTTGCCAAAGTTTGAGACCCTGTTAAAGATCAGATCTAGTTGCTCTCAAATTACTCAAAGGAAAGCAAGCTGTGTGGATGGAGGGTCCCTGGGGATGGACTACGTGGATGGATGTAACTTAGGAGCAGATACTGCTGTGACATGTGCAAGGCAATTAGATATGAGCATAGTGGCTCTTTTTTGTATCTAAGCATTATAGTTTCATATGTACAAATATCTATATCTCTGTTTATAACTCTTAGTAATCTCCTAAATCTATGAAGTTTGGAGAGTGCTTCTTTCCTTATATGCAATATATAAAAAAAAAACAAAAACATCAACACTAAAGATATAAAACTAGTTCCATAGTATAAAATAACGAAAATACATTAAAAAATTAATAAGATAAAATTTTTACTTGAAATTTTAACTACATGTTACATTTCTATCATGTATTGCTTTTAATTTTTAAAAGGTTAACAAATAAATGTTCTTGTTGTAAAGATGTATCTATAAATATGTATTGTTTGTTAGTTAAAAAATTATTTTCAATAAGATTGATTTGAATGTATCCTTGAATTTTTTAATTAAAAGTTTAACAAAAATTATATAATTTAAAATAAAAAATATTTTTAAAAAACATATAAGAACAAGTATTAAATTTTGAATTTACTTTATCTATATCTTTATAAATACATAGGATCAATGCAACAAACTTAAAAAAAGTGCCACATAGTGGCAGATAAAGAGTGCCCATAATTATGGCATAGTTATAAAATTACAAAAATATCTATAACTAATTAAAACCTTAACAATAACCTTAATTCTAACCTACCCAAATTTTTAACCTAATTCTAACTCTAAATATAACATTAAATACAACCCTAATCTTTTTTTTAAAAGATAACACATTCTTGCAATAATATAATATAAATTATAACTATAAATCTAACATTAAATACAACCTTAATCTTTTTTTAAAGGATAATAATTTGAGATACCCTAATCTTTTTTTAAAGGATAATAATTTGAGATAATATATTCTTGCAATAATATAATAGAGAGATTGTAACTCTAAATCTAACATTAAATACAACCCTAATCCTTTTTTAAAACAATTTAACCCTAATTCTGAATCTAACTCTAAGTCCAAATTTAATCTAAATAATTTGAACCTTATTTTAAACCCTAACCTTAACCCTTATTCTAACACTAACTCTTATTAAGAAACCTAATTTTAATCCTAATCATTATTATAATATTTTAGAATTATAATAATGAATAAAAATTAAGATTAAATTTATAATAGAATTAAGGACTATAAATTAGATTAGAATCATATATTTAAATTATAACCATAAAATTAATAATAATAATCTTAATTTTAATTAATAATTATTTAATAATTTTTTTTTTATATAATTACTAATAATAGATTTATTATTATATATTTTTGGTAATGTTATTATTAACAAATTATTTATAATTAATTTATTAATTTTTTTACATTATTGCATTATATAGATTTAATATTATATGATAAGGATATATAATATTGTATTGTATTTATATTATAAATATAATTTAGATTATAATTAATTAGGTTAATAATATGCATAATATTAAATTATTTATTAAAATCTTAATCTCTAATTTTTTTTTAATATTTTAATAATTTAATATATTTAATTTTACTAATATATTATTATATATAATTTAAGTATTCACTGATTATATATAATTAACATATTTAATTTTGATTTTCTTTTAATACCAAAAAATGTATTTAAACCTAATAAAATAATTCTAATTATATTATTGTATATAAAAGTTTGTTGTTAGATATGTTGAAATAAAGAGAAACAATCATCTATCCTAAAAGTCAATCATTACCATCAAGAAGAAACAAAAACAATTTTATGAAAAAATTGAAGAGCCTATATATATATATAAAGAGCCAACATAAAAAGTAATATAAATTAAAACTCTAGTCATATAATAAAATTAAATAAAACAACTTTAAAGTAAATATAATACCTATAACATAGGTCTTAAGTAAACAATATAACACTTCAATAAACTATTTAACAAAAAAATATATAAGGATCGAAATTAAATATACTAGTTATAAAATAACTCTTGAACATTACGTGAAGGTAGAAAGGGGTGAAATGTGAACATGTTAACAAAAAAATATTCAAAAATCCACATAAAAATAATAAAAATTAAAACTATAAGAAATAAAATGTAAACATGTTCACAAAAAAATATTTAAAAACTGACATAAAAAATAATAATTAAAACTATAATATCTCTACCACCCTCCTCTCTAATGAAATACATCTCTTGGAATATTAGAGGCCTTGAATCACCACAAGAACATAGATTTCTTGATGCTGCAAGACCTTAAATCCGTGGGTTTCCATCTTGATAGCTCACTTGACTTTATCTGGAGAGATGCAATCAAAATTTGCACCAACCACCCG
>NW_026729707.1:35000-43419 GCF_030272615.1 Cryptomeria japonica | reverse complement strand
ACATTCAAAAGTCCACTGATGAGAGGGTGAAATTCCCTCGAAACATGTCTGGACGTTTCAATAAAATTATCTCATTTGTCATATTTTTCTGGTCTAAATCTGAGGCTGCAAGTGATAAATTTTGTAAATTATAACTCGTAAAATTTTCTTCTTCACGATTGCCCTCGATTTTTTCCAGTTCCTGTTGCATATGCTATCGGTATTTCTCTTCGCCAGTGCCATTAATAGTTCTGGTGTTTGTTGATGATGGCGTTTTTGCTCGGGTTTCGATGGAGTTTGTTTGGCTTGCATATCCGCCTCCCTCCGTCTGTTTCTTCGCGATCCTTTTGCTTTGGCCGGGTTTTGTGTGCCTTCGCGACAAGCTTTCCTCCGTTTCGTTGTATTCTGCAACTTACGGAGGCCCGGGCGCTGTTGTTTTCGAGCCCTTTCGGCTCCTCTTCTTCCGCGTCTTCGCTGGCTCTGCCAGCCTTTTTGGACACCCCGTGCCCCTCTTTGGACACCGCGTGTTCCCCTTTGCTTCGTCGCCGCCGCTGTTTGGTTGCCCGAGTTCTTCGTCGGTCGTTCGTTGCCCTCTCCTCGCTGCAGACCCGGGTCTTCGGCCCCTTCTACGACGCCGCTGCCTTGCCTTTGCAGGCTTGCCGCCTCGTCGGATTCCTTTGGAATCCCCTTCTGCGCTTGGTACGTGCGTGCAGCCCTCCGCCTTCATTGTTCTCCGGCCCTTCTTCCGGCGTTTTTTCGGCTTCCTGGCCCCCGCGGGCTTTCGTGGTGTTTGCCGGTTTCCGTGATGGTTTCCGCCTTCATGCCCGCGGTTTTGCATTGATCGCCTCCACTTTGGTTCGAAGGATTTGTGCCTCCTGCTTTAGGAGATGGGACCCCTCGTGCCTATCCACTTTGTGGAGACCACGTGGGTTTTCCTAAACCCTAAATTTATTTTATGGCCTTTGCCAAAAAAGATCCCGCACACGCCCATTATTTTGGGTCTTTTTTCCTTCCCATAGTGGTTTTAATTAATCGATTATTCAATTATTAAATTTTTATAAATTAATTGATTAATTTTAAATTAATTGATTAATTTTCGATTAATTATTGCATGACTGTTGGTTTCTTGGAAGTTGAGGTGGTTGTCCCCTCTCTTCTATTTAACCCCTTGTATTGAACTTTTATTGTAAACATTCAAAAGTCCACTGATGAGAGGGTGAAATTCCCTCGAAACATGTCTGGACGTTTCAATAAAATTATCTCATTTGTCATATTTTTCTGGTCTAAATCTGAGGCTGCAAGTGATAAATTTTGTAAATTGTAAATTATAACTTGTAAATTGTAAATTATAACTTGTAAATTGTAAATTGTAAATTGTAAATTGTAAATTATAACTTGTAAATTGTAAATTGTAAATTATAACTTGTAAATTGTAAATTGTAAATTATAACTTGTAAATTGTAAATTATAACTTGTAAATTGTAAATTATAACTTGTAAATTGTAAATTATAACTTGTAAATTGTAAATTGTAAATTGTAAATTGTAAATTATAACTTGTAAATTGTAAATTATAACTTGTAAATTGTAAATTATAACTTGTAAATTATAACTTGTAAATTATAACTTGTAAATTGTAAATTGTAAATTGTAAATTATAACTTGTAAATTGTAAATTGTAAATTGTAAATTATAACTTGTAAATTGTAAATTGTAAATTGTAAATTGTAAATTGTAAATTGTAAATTGTAAATTATAACTTGTAAATTGTAAATTGTAAATTGTAAATTATAACTTGTAAATTGTAAATTGTAAATTGTAAATTGTAAATTGTAAATTGTAAATTGTAAATTGTAAATTGTAAATTGTAAATTGTAAATTGTAAATTGTAAATTGTAAATTATAACTTGTAAATTGTAAATTGTAAATTGTAAATTGTAAATTGTAAATTATAACTTGTAAATTATAACTTGTAAATTGTAAATTGTAAATTATAACTTGTAAATTGTAAATTGTAAATTGTAAATTGTAAATTGTAAATTATAACTTGTAAATTGTAAATTGTAAATTGTAAATTGTAAATTGTAAATTATAACTTGTAAATTATAACTTGTAAATTGTAAATTATAACTTGTAAATTGTAAATTGTAAATTGTAAATTATAACTTGTAAATTGTAAATTGTAAATTGTAAATTGTAAATTGTAAATTGTAAATTGTAAATTGTAAATTGTAAATTGTAAATTGTAAATTGTAAATTGTAAATTGTAAATTGTAAATTATAACTCGTAAATTGTAAATTATAACTTGTAAATTGTAAATTGTAAATTGTAAATTATAACTTGTAAATTGTAAATTGTAAATTGTAAATTGTAAATTGTAAATTATAACTTGTAAATTGTAAATTATAACTTGTAAATTATAACTTGTAAATTATAACTTGTAAATTGTAAATTGTAAATTATAACTTGTAAATTATAACTTGTAAATTGTAAATTGTAAATTATAACTTGTAAATTGTAAATTATAACTTGTAAATTGTAAATTGTAAATTGTAAATTGTAAATTATAACTTGTAAATTGTAAATTATAACTTGTAAATTGTAAATTGTAAATTGTAAATTATAACTTGTAAATTGTAAATTATAACTTGTAAATTGTAAATTGTAAATTGTAAATTGTAAATTGTAAATTGTAAATTGTAAATTGTAAATTATAACTTGTAAATTATAACTTGTAAATTGTAAATTGTAAATTGTAAATTGTAAATTGTAAATTATAAATTGTAAATTATAACTTGTAAATTATAACTTGTAAATTATAACTTGTAAATTATAACTTGTAAATTGTAAATTGTAAATTGTAAATTGTAAATTGTAAATTGTAAATTGTAAATTGTAAATTGTAAATTGTAAATTGTAAATTGTAAATTGTAAATTGTAAATTGTAAATTGTAAATTATAACTTGTAAATTGTAAATTGTAAATTGTAAATTATAACTTGTAAATTATAACTTGTAAATTGTAAATTATAACTTGTAAATTGTAAATTATAACTTGTAAATTGTAAATTATAACTTGTAAATTGTAAATTGTAAATTGTAAATTGTAAATTGTAAATTATAACTTGTAAATTATAACTTGTAAATTGTAAATTGTAAATTGTAAATTATAACTTGTAAATTGTAAATTGTAAATTATAACTTGTAAATTGTAAATTGTAAATTATAACTTGTAAATTATAACTTGTAAATTGTAAATTGTAAATTATAACTTGTAAATTATAACTTGTAAATTGTAAATTGTAAATTGTAAATTGTAAATTGTAAATTGTAAATTATAACTTGTAAATTGTAAATTATAACTTGTAAATTGTAAATTGTAAATTGTAAATTGTAAATTATAACTTGTAAATTATAACTTGTAAATTATAACTTGTAAATTGTAAATTGTAAATTGTAAATTGTAAATTGTAAATTATAACTTGTAAATTATAACTTGTAAATTATAACTTGTAAATTGTAAATTGTAAATTGTAAATTGTAAATTATAACTTGTAAATTGTAAATTATAACTTGTAAATTATAACTTGTAAATTGTAAATTGTAAATTGTAAATTGTAAATTGTAAATTATAACTTGTAAATTGTAAATTGTAAATTATAACTTGTAAATTGTAAATTGTAAATTGTAAATTGTAAATTGTAAATTGTAAATTATAACTTGTAAATTGTAAATTGTAAATTATAACTTGTAAATTGTAAATTGTAAATTATAACTTGTAAATTGTAAATTGTAAATTGTAAATTGTAAATTGTAAATTGTAAATTATAACTTGTAAATTATAACTTGTAAATTGTAAATTGTAAATTGTAAATTATAACTTGTAAATTGTAAATTGTAAATTATAACTTGTAAATTGTAAATTGTAAATTGTAAATTGTAAATTATAACTTGTAAATTGTAAATTGTAAATTATAACTTGTAAATTGTAAATTGTAAATTGTAAATTGTAAATTGTAAATTGTAAATTGTAAATTGTAAATTATAACTTGTAAATTATAACTTGTAAATTGTAAATTGTAAATTGTAAATTGTAAATTGTAAATTGTAAATTGTAAATTATAACTTGTAAATTATAACTTGTAAATTGTAAATTGTAAATTGTAAATTGTAAATTATAACTTGTAAATTATAACTTGTAAATTGTAAATTGTAAATTGTAAATTATAACTTGTAAATTGTAAATTGTAAATTATAACTTGTAAATTATAACTTGTAAATTGTAAATTGTAAATTATAACTTGTAAATTGTAAATTATAACTTGTAAATTATAACTCGTAAATTGTAAATTATAACTTGTAAATTATAACTTGTAAATTGTAAATTGTAAATTATAACTTGTAAATTATAACTTGTAAATTATAACTTGTAAATTATAACTTGTAAATTATAACTTGTAAATTATTGTAAATTGTAAATTGTAAATTATAACTTGTAAATTGTAAATTATAACTTGTAAATTATAACTTGTAAATTGTAAATTGTAAATTGTAAATTGTAAATTATAACTTGTAAATTGTAAATTATAACTTGTAAATTGTAAATTGTAAATTGTAAATTATAACTTGTAAATTATAACTTGTAAATTGTAAATTGTAAATTATAACTTGTAAATTGTAAATTATAACTTGTAAATTATAACTTGTAAATTGTAAATTGTAAATTATAACTTGTAAATTATAAATTGTAAATTATAACTTGTAAATTGTAAATTATAACTTGTAAATTGTAAATTGTAAATTGTAAATTGTAAATTGTAAATTGTAAATTATAACTTGTAAATTATAACTTGTAAATTGTAAATTATAACTTGTAAATTATAACTTGTAAATTATAACTTGTAAATTGTAAATTATAACTTGTAAATTATAACTTGTAAATTGTAAATTGTAAATTGTAAATTATAACTTGTAAATTGTAAATTGTAAATTATAACTTGTAAATTGTAAATTGTAAATTGTAAATTATAACTTGTAAATTGTAAATTGTAAATTATAACTTGTAAATTGTAAATTGTAAATTGTAAATTGTAAATTATAACTTGTAAATTGTAAATTGTAAATTGTAAATTGTAAATTGTAAATTATAACTTGTAAATTGTAAATTGTAAATTGTAAATTGTAAATTGTAAATTGTAAATTATAACTTGTAAATTGTAAATTATAACTTGTAAATTGTAAATTGTAAATTGTAAATTGTAAATTGTAAATTATAACTTGTAAATTGTAAATTGTAAATTGTAAATTGTAAATTGTAAATTGTAAATTGTAAATTGTAAATTGTAAATTGTAAATTGTAAATTGTAAATTGTAAATTGTAAATTGTAAATTGTAAATTATAACTTGTAAATTGTAAATTGTAAATTGTAAATTATAACTTGTAAATTGTAAATTGTAAATTATAACTTGTAAATTGTAAATTATAACTTGTAAATTGTAAATTGTAAATTATAACTCGTAAATTGTAAATTGTAAATTGTAAATTGTAAATTGTAAATTGTAAATTGTAAATTGTAAATTATAACTTGTAAATTGTAAATTGTAAATTGTAAATTATAACTTGTAAATTGTAAATTATAACTTGTAAATTGTAAATTGTAAATTATAACTTGTAAATTATAACTTGTAAATTGTAAATTGTAAATTATAACTTGTAAATTGTAAATTGTAAATTGTAAATTGTAAATTGTAAATTGTAAATTGTAAATTATAACTTGTAAATTATAACTTGTAAATTGTAAATTGTAAATTGTAAATTATAACTTGTAAATTGTAAATTGTAAATTGTAAATTGTAAATTATAACTTGTAAATTGTAAATTGTAAATTGTAAATTGTAAATTGTAAATTGTAAATTGTAAATTGTAAATTATAACTTGTAAATTGTAAATTGTAAATTGTAAATTGTAAATTATAACTTGTAAATTATAACTTGTAAATTGTAAATTGTAAATTATAACTTGTAAATTGTAAATTATAACTTGTAAATTGTAAATTGTAAATTGTAAATTGTAAATTGTAAATTATAACTTGTAAATTGTAAATTGTAAATTATAACTTGTAAATTATAACTTGTAAATTGTAAATTGTAAATTGTAAATTATAACTTGTAAATTGTAAATTGTAAATTGTAAATTGTAAATTATAACTTGTAAATTGTAAATTATAACTTGTAAATTATAACTTGTAAATTGTAAATTATAACTTGTAAATTGTAAATTATAACTTGTAAATTGTAAATTGTAAATTGTAAATTATAACTTGTAAATTGTAAATTGTAAATTATAACTTGTAAATTGTAAATTATAACTTGTAAATTATAACTTGTAAATTGTAAATTGTAAATTGTAAATTGTAAATTATAACTTGTAAATTATAACTTGTAAATTGTAAATTATAACTTGTAAATTGTAAATTGTAAATTGTAAATTATAACTTGTAAATTGTAAATTGTAAATTGTAAATTATAACTTGTAAATTATAACTTGTAAATTGTAAATTATAACTTGTAAATTGTAAATTGTAAATTGTAAATTGTAAATTATAACTTGTAAATTGTAAATTGTAAATTATAACTTGTAAATTGTAAATTGTAAATTGTAAATTGTAAATTGTAAATTGTAAATTGTAAATTGTAAATTATAACTTGTAAATTATAACTTGTAAATTGTAAATTGTAAATTGTAAATTATAACTTGTAAATTATAACTTGTAAATTGTAAATTGTAAATTGTAAATTGTAAATTGTAAATTGTAAATTGTAAATTGTAAATTGTAAATTGTAAATTATAACTTGTAAATTGTAAATTGTAAATTGTAAATTGTAAATTATAACTTGTAAATTATAACTTGTAAATTATAACTTGTAAATTGTAAATTGTAAATTGTAAATTATAACTTGTAAATTGTAAATTATAACTTGTAAATTATAACTTGTAAATTATAACCCTAAACCCTAAACCCTAAACCCTAAACCCTAAACCCTAAACCCTAAACCCTAAACCCTAAACCCTAAACCCTAAACCCTAAACCCTAAACCCTAAACCCTAAACCCTAAACCCTAAACCCTAAACCCTAAACCCTAAACCCTAAACCCTAAACCCTAAACCCTAAACCCTAAACCCTAAACCCTAAACCCTAAACCCTAAACCCTAAACCCTAAACCCTAAACCCTAAACCCTAAACCCTAAACCCTAAACCCTAAACCCTAAACCCTAAACCCTAAACCCTAAACCCTAAACCCTAAACCCTAAACCCTAAACCCTAAACCCTAAACCCTAAACCCTAAACCCTAAACCCTAAACCCTAAACCCTAAACCCTAAACCCTAAACCCTAAACCCTAAACCCTAAACCCTAAACCCTAAACCCTAAACCCTAAACCCTAAACCCTAAACCCTAAACCCTAAACCCTAAACCCTAAACCCTAAACCCTAAACCCTAAACCCTAAACCCTAAACCCTAAACCCTAAACCCTAAACCCTAAACCCTAAACCCTAAACCCTAAACCCTAAACCCTAAACCCTAAACCCTAAACCCTAAACCCTAAACCCTAAACCCTAAACCCTAAACCCTAAACCCTAAACCCTAAACCCTAAACCCTAAACCCTAAACCCTAAACCCTAAACCCTAAACCCTAAACCCTAAACCCTAAACCCTAAACCCTAAACCCTAAACCCTAAACCCTAAACCCTAAACCCTAAACCCTAAACCCTAAACCCTAAACCCTAAACCCTAAACCCTAAACCCTAAACCCTAAACCCTAAACCCTAAACCCTAAACCCTAAACCCTAAACCCTAAACCCTAAACCCTAAACCCTAAACCCTAAACCCTAAACCCTAAACCCTAAACCCTAAACCCTAAACCCTAAACCCTAAACCCTAAACCCTAAACCCTAAACCCTAAACCCTAAACCCTAAACCCTAAACCCTAAACCCTAAACCCTAAACCCTAAACCCTAAACCCTAAACCCTAAACCCTAAACCCTAAACCCTAAACCCTAAACCCTAAACCCTAAACCCTAAACCCTAAACCCTAAACCCTAAACCCTAAACCCTAAACCCTAAACCCTAAACCCTAAACCCTAAACCCTAAACCCTAAACCCTAAACCCTAAACCCTAAACCCTAAACCCTAAACCCTAAACCCTAAACCCTAAACCCTAAACCCTAAACCCTAAACCCTAAACCCTAAACCCTAAACCCTAAACCCTAAACCCTAAACCCTAAACCCTAAACCCTAAACCCTAAACCCTAAACCCTAAACCCTAAACCCTAAACCCTAAACCCTAAACCCTAAACCCTAAACCCTAAACCCTAAACCCTAAACCCTAAACCCTAAACCCTAAACCCTAAACCCTAAACCCTAAACCCTAAACCCTAAAC
>NW_026729707.1:25000-32500 GCF_030272615.1 Cryptomeria japonica | reverse complement strand
ACCCTAAACCCTAAACCCTAAAACCCTAAACCCTTAAAACCTTAAAACCCTAAAACCCTTAAAACCCTAAAACCCTAAACCCTTAAACCCTAAAACCTAAACCCCAAACCCCAAACCCTAAACCCTCAACCCTCAACCCCAAACCCCAAACCCTAAACCCTAAACCCCTAAAAACCCTAAAATAAAATTAAAAAAACCCTAAACCCAAAACCCAAAACCATAATCTTAAATTATAATCTTAAATTATAATCCTTAAATTATAACCCTAAACCCTAAACCCTAATTCTTAATTTTTAATCTTAATTCTTAATTTTTAATCTTAATTCTTAATTCTTAATTTTTAATCTTAATTTTTAATCTTAATTTTTAATTCTTAATTCTTAATTCTTAATTCTTAATTTTTAATCTTAATTTTTAAACCCTAAACCCTAAACCCTAAACCCCAAACCCCAAACCCTAAACCCTAAACCACACATTTATGCACTGAGGACTCTAAGGAAGATTCTCCTTTTACATACTTGACCAGTTTGTCTAGTTCCTTGGGGTTCAGTTTCAAATATTCAGTAGTAGAAAGTTGAACAGTTGAAGCTTTACAAAATTCAATTATGTCAAAGGAGGAGGAAGAAGAAGAATTAATTTTACTTTTAAGATTTCTCTGTAAAATCTTAACTTCAGGAGTCTTTGCATGAGAGGGAAAATCATTACTTGCGGGATCTTTACCCTTGAAATTAGCTCCAGAAGAGTTCACAAAAGGAGCAGGTTGGGAGGTTCATTGATTCCTTGTAAGGATTGCACATGCAGGGTCTTCAAGAGTTACCAAAATATTACCACCTCTTTCTGAATTTGATTCATATTCAAGGTAGAATGATCCAGAGTCGCTAGGTACTTCTTGAATTTTCTTTGCTTCAGTGAACTCACCTAGTTCATCCTTTGTGTTTTTCATTTGAACATGCCTTATCATATCAGGACAAGAACTCCCATCATGATCAGTCGTAAGGTGAAAAGAGCACATAACACCTTTATCAGGAGGAGCCTCTATTTGCAATCTTTGCAGGGCAATGGGCAATTACAAAGATCGCCCATAATTATACTGGTTTGGTTGTTTTCTGCTTATATCTTGATAGGGTTATGGGTAGGAAACTCCAGGTTTTGATATCTGCCTCTTCAAAGCAATCATATCATTGACTAGTCTTTGAACAACTGGATCGGTTGAAGAGGTGGAAGCTTGAGATTGACCTCAAGGAATTTGCACATCCTTTCTCCACTTCTCGGTTGTTATTAGATCATCTTCAAGCTCTATAGCCTAATTTTGTGCAGTATCAAGATCAACTGGCCTATTTCTTCTGAGATGGAAACCAACATCGAGAGGCATAGAGTTTATAAAGAAGCATTGTTGATTATCAACAATTGGTCTTTTAGCCTGGGGAATTTTATGGATAATCTTATTATACCTAGCTACATAGTCTCTCATTAGCTCATGAATCTCCTTCATTTGTGTGAGCTGAGCCAAAAGTGAGTGCTCATCATCGGTACTTTTGAACCATTTCTCAAAAGCAGTTTTCATTGTTTGCCAATCAATTATAGATCTGGCTTGCAGATGACTGAACCAATCTGTTGCTCCCTCGGTAAGATTTTGAGTGAAAAGCCTAACAGCCACATCTTCAGGTTGTACTGCCAGTATCCCAATAGCTGCATTAAAAGAATTCAAGTGTTCTTCAACTGAGACTTTCCCATCCCCATTAAACTTAGGTAAAACATCCCTTGCCCCTTTTGGAAGTGGATTATGGGCTCTGAGGGCAAGAGGTCCGACTGCGGCACCCATGGTTGGGCCATAATGAAACCAGGGTAAATAGTTATAAGGGGAGGCACTTGGATTCCGATAAGCGTTAATGCTTTCCAGTGGCTTAAAGAGGAAGGTACCTTGGGAGTGGTTCCAGTAGGAGAAGAAGGTCTACTTTTAGCATTCCTCTTGGGAGTGAAATTTGTGGCAAATGATAACCCTTTCAATTCTTCAAAACAATTATCAACAACTCCCTCTCTCTTTTGTGATTTGGTATAAGGACGAGAATCCAGTGTTGTCCTCTCTAGGGTTTCTAAGATCTTTGAACAATTCTTTCGACCTCAGCAATATTCTTGAGTTATGAAAATTTGTCTCAGACAAAGCAAACCTGTTGATACTATTGATTATGAGTTCAATTCTAACATGCCTGTAGCACACTGATCTATTGAATGTTCGACGTTCCCCAGCAAAGTTGCCAAAAATCTGTTAGTGAACAGATTTTTGCCTTTCTTCAAATTAAATGATTTCAAACTCTGTCGCCTTCTTTAAAAGATAAAAGTTCAACTAAACAGTTGGGTAAGTGTGACATACACCACTTCCCTCTGAATTTTTGATAGGTACAACTCCCTCCATTAGTTATTTAGGGAATAATCTAACTAAATTAAACTGGTATGCTTTTAACCTGAAATCACGTAAGGCTACCTACTTCATTCTTAAATGAGAGGCTAATGATTAACACATATTTCAAAGAAAAACTATTCTTCAAAAATGCTTCAACATGAAAAATTAAAGTGACCGAAACAAAGTTCAGAACACCAGTTCGACAACTCATAAAAACAGATAAGAGAAATAAAATCCCTTATCAAGCACATATGTTTTAAAGTCACTTAGAAAGGAATCCGAGAATAATAATGATATTTTCCATTGGAAAGGTGATCACTGTCATTTGATTAGCTTAATATTTGCAAATAAATACCACTACACATATTCAAAACTCAAAGGTTTTCCTTCTCCCAAACACATGTGATCTTTTATATATATGTATTTTATGCAACAAAGACACCATGTATAAATCCTTTCCAATTTCAGATTTTCAAAGTCTAATGACTTCCTTCGACAAAAAAGAACTACTTAAAAATCAGAAACTCGGTCCACCATTCTAACTCCAGCTTTCTCTAACTTAAACCTATAAATAGTCTTAGAGAACAAAGGAGGTCTCCCTTAAAACTCGACCTCATCTGAAACAGTTATAATAACCAATAAAGTATTTTAGGGACAAATGTCCCAAAGTCATTTGCTAGATCATAAAAAAAACATATAAAAATAAAAATAGAGCATCATTAACATGCTACGCTTCTTCTCCATCATCGTCCTCTTCTCCACTTTTCTGGGCGTTGTGGGCAGTTGCAAGCTCTTGGATTATAGATTGGCTTGGATTCTTCATGGCATTGATCTTTGCTTTTGCGGCTTCTTTGTCCCATCTATGCTTCACCATTTTCTCGGCATGCTTGGGTAACTGATCGTTACCGATGAATGTCATGGACTCAATCCGAGAGACCTGTGTTATATCTTCGGGGGTGAAGTTGCCTTTGGCCTTAACCTTCTCCATGTATAGCCTAAAATCTTTTATCGCATCTTGCGTGTTCAGCCCACAAATCCCCAGTTGCCAATCGTGGTCCGGATTAACCACTTTGTTATCATTAACCAAGCTGCTTTGGAGGTCTTGAAGTTCATAAACAGAGGTTCTGGCATCAGAAATAACAGACTTAAATGTGAGTACCTGCCACATTATAGTCTTTTTCAGTACAAAGAGTTGGCACTCATCGGTTACTAGCTTGATTGAATTCTCTGCTAAGAATTTGGCAGCTCTGTAGTCCTCTATCTTAGTGAGCATAGGCAAGGCATTTTCCCACTTATGATCTTCTTTCTCCCATAGCACGATCTGATTCTGAGATTCTGCAATGAAACTTTGTATTTCGTCGCATAACTTCGCGGAGCTCGTGATATATTTTTCACCATCTTTAATCATTCCCTCGATCCACTTCTCCACAGCCCCCGCAATGCTTTTAGCCCGCTGAATTTGACCCATCGGCTTCTTGTTCTCTAGCGTGGTGGGATCACAACTCTCTGAAGTATGCGATATGGGAAGTGCTCCAAATCAGTCGATATTGTCAATGAACTGAGCAAGAATTTTGATATGCCGCTTCAACTCTCTTTTCTCCTACCCATCCTTTTCTAACCTAGTGAGCATCTTCTTGGCCGATACCTGGAAAAGGTGATTATCTGAATCTCTACTCATATTCCTGAGCTCTACCTTGGTGATCTCAAAGTCCTCTACATTTACCTCCTTGTTCTCATCCTTAGGCTTATAAGAAGCAATCTTAGCAACCCACTTCCCAGTGTTTTCATCAGTATCCAATCTGGTAGTTGTCTTGAACTTCTTTGGTTTGGGACCCTTCTCCGTGTACTTCACCATCATGTCCTGGATTGGGATGGTTACTGGAATGAAACTTCTCTTCTTACTCACTGAAGTGGTTAACCATTTAGGGGTAGCACTCAAACTAGTTGTTCCTCTTATCACCTTAGGTGGCGACGAGTCCATTCTCTTCTGCGCAGCATTCTGTGACCTGGTATATCGAGGAGCAATAAAATCTAGAGTTGGATTGGGCTTGTGCTTGGTGTAAGATGGCTTCTTATCTTTACCTGCATTAACAAGCATAGAAGTGGGGTTAGAAAAATGCTTTGGGGAACGCAGAGCAACTTCACTACCTCTTGCAAGCCCAATCTTGTTGCCTAGTTTCATTGTTCTTCTCTTGTTAACCCATTCCGCAGTTCTTTTCAAAACCCTCTTTGTTTTTAGTTGTATGTCATCCTCTTCTTCTGCATCCCAATTAATGCAGGCCATTTCGGGCTCAGTCTAGTTTCAGTATCCAGGTTCAAAAAGCTCCAGATAATCTTCTTCAATCCCACTTATGTCAAGTTTCACCTGCAATTAAACTACCTGTTCCAAAACCATTCTCATGTTTGCCCTTTTGAACACCTCAAACTCATCATTGAAATCTTCCCAGAAGTCCTCCAAATGTGAGATTGGAAGATGCGGCATCAAACCAAGGCTTTGTGAGAAACCCTTATTGTCAAAGCCCTTTCTTTCACGATGTAATGAAAAATTGAAGTTTTTCAAGTCGGCTCCAATACTTAAAGCATTTGACATTGAACTGCAGCATAAAATACCCAATTGAATAGGAAAATGATCTTCCCATTTATCCCTGGGTTGCGCCTTCTTAATCACAATAGTCAATTGCCTACAGATCTCAACCAGAACAAAACAATCTAAACAAAAACGAGGAAGCCTGAAAGGCTCTTCCTCGAAGCCACCAACTCTTATGTAACAAAAGTGGGGAAACTGAATAAAGAAACTACTGTATTTCTTCACTAATGCTTGTGCATCCTCGGACATCCTCTTGGTTTTAATGTTCATTAACTCATAACATAAATTTCCCAAGAAGGCATTGTGTACTCTCCTAAAGTCTTGCAAAGCATTATCCTTCTGTAACATAGGGTAAAAATCATACACAGAGACCTCTCCTTCAGCGAGTTGTCGAGGTATACCTACTATGTCTTTAACACATGCCAAGCAATATATCAGATATGAGGACATGAAGAAATTTTGCTTGAACTATTTGGCCATGCTCAGCTACTCCCTCATGGAATTGACAATCAGCTCTGCCCAATCAAGATATTACTTCCCTTCCAGTACCAGTTGTACATAGCAATAAATCCAATCATCGAAGTTGTAGGCCTCTGTCGAACCTCTAACTCGGTGTAGTAATAGCATGACATCATGAATGTGGGGGAGCATATGGTTTTTGTTGGGATACTTGGGTAATCTGGAGCCACCCCTCTGAGGAACCTTCAACCAATACTTTGCTACATTATTCCGATGCCCAGTTTTGTTTGCGTTGAACTTAGTAACTGATTGGGCGGAAGAAAAGTTTGAGAACTGATAATCAGGTAATTTGAAAACAAAGGAGATAACTTCTTGGTTAATTTCAAGGAGGGTTTCACCATTATCTCTTTTGATGGTTTCGGAGATGGGATCATACCTCGCAATATATTCTCTAACTAGTTATGGGCAAGGGATAGTGTGAGGAATGGCTACTGCTTCTATGAGACCACTACTAAGAATTTCTACACCAAATGAACCATCAATTCCTATCACCCTTTCCTTTAAAACTTCCAGATTTTCTCCTTTCAAGTTTGTATCACTGACTATGGGCTTTGTACATGCAAGACTAAAAGTATTCCCGAAAAGGTGCAATGTGGACTTCATATTTCATAAACAACAACCCTTATGTTCCTAGCAAATCTTATTACGAGAGAGGAAAAGCAAATAAAAATCACTGGAGAGGACTGGAAACGAACTCACCTTCACAATTGAGATGAAACGGACGACTACCAGCAAATAAAACTTCTATCCAAAACTCCGTAGGAATGAAGAACAAGTTTTCATAAATTAATCACTTCATACCTTATAGTGAAAGAAGTGATACAAACTCATTTAGTGCATTAATTCCAATTGTCAACTCAAATGTTTTGAGCGTTGGGATTGGACATCACACGCGTGCATTGAATGCATGGCGGCATATTTGGAGTAACTGCCAATTCCCAAAAATGATTACTTGCCTTTGAAAACTCAACCAGTTAACGTCACTCGAGATATGGTTCAATCTTCATCATACTTCACAATAAATGCTCCATCATGTCTTCTAGCACATGGGACCCACCTGATTTGAACACACATGTACAATCTGAACTAAGTTCACGAGAGTTCAAGTAGTTCAAAGTGTACACTACGCCAAGAAAATTCTCCTTGAAAAGATTAGCTCTGTTAAGTAGCACCGGTCCTTTGAACATTGTTGAGCATATTGAACACCACTGAACCGTTTGAACTAAGTTCAAAGGGTTCATGGCCAGGAAGAAGAAAATATAGCACATCATACGCGACCATGAAAAAGAACCACTGCAAAACACTTTGAGTGAACGTTAGCATGAAAAGCTTTCTGACACCTTAGAACCTGCGGAACCTAAATGAACATTATGAACTCCCTTCAAAATGGTTCAATAAGTTCATGGGGTTCAAATAGACCATTAAAACTTGGCGCTACGAATTAAGAGACAATTTACAAATGAATTATGGGTTGAACCAAGGAATTTCTTAGAAAGACAAGGACCCAAATAAAATTTTGTAGGGTGGCTTAATCTTGCTATGAAGAATGAATGGCGAGATAACACAAACAAAGACCTACAAACAAGAAGACATCATGCTTCATGCCAAAATGATTCTTGTCACAATTTGAATAGATTAATAGAACGTTGATATGTTTGTGTGATTGTGATTTGATCATGTCATGATGTTGCTAAAATCCAAAAGCTACACTGCATGTCTATCTGAAAATGTACTACCATCTACAAAAAACCTAAAGCTACATTGATTGTCCTTCTGAAAATGTGTTATCATCTGCAAACTAGATGTTTTATTACAGAGAAAAAATGGAATGATCTAATAGTTCCTCTAACCATGAGATGTCAAGTATCTCGATCTGTTGCAAAATAAAGGACATGCCCCAACAACCGAGCTGAGTGTGCAGGGAAAAAAATTCATGTGTGGAAAATGTAAAACAACTCCCAAGCCATGATGAGGATGGAAAGGTTATTATGAA
>NW_026729707.1:12500-20000 GCF_030272615.1 Cryptomeria japonica | reverse complement strand
ATAGTCTCTCATTAGCTCATGAATCTCCTTCATTTGTGTGAGCTGAGCCAAAAGTGAGTGCTCATCATCGGTACTTTTGAACCATTTCTCAAAAGCAGTTTTCATTGTTTGCCAATCAATTATAGATCTGGCTTGCAGATGACTGAACCAATCTGTTGCTCCCTCGGTAAGATTTTGAGTGAAAAGCCTAACAGCCACATCTTCAGGTTGTACTGCCAGTATCCCAATAGCTGCATTAAAAGAATTCAAGTGTTCTTCAACTGAGACTTTCCCATCCCCATTAAACTTAGGTAAAACATCCCTTGCCCCTTTTGGAAGTGGATTATGGGCTCTGAGGGCAAGAGGTCCGACTGCGGCACCCATGGTTGGGCCATAATGAAACCAGGGTAAATAGTTATAAGGGGAGGCACTTGGATTCCGATAAGCGTTAATGCTTTCCAGTGGCTTAAAGAGGAAGGTACCTTGGGAGTGGTTCCAGTAGGAGAAGAAGGTCTACTTTTAGCATTCCTCTTGGGAGTGAAATTTGTGGCAAATGATAACCCTTTCAATTCTTCAAAACAATTATCAACAACTCCCTCTCTCTTTTGTGATTTGGTATAAGGACGAGAATCCAGTGTTGTCCTCTCTAGGGTTTCTAAGATCTTTGAACAATTCTTTCGACCTCAGCAATATTCTTGAGTTATGAAAATTTGTCTCAGACAAAGCAAACCTGTTGATACTATTGATTATGAGTTCAATTCTAACATGCCTGTAGCACACTGATCTATTGAATGTTCGACGTTCCCCAGCAAAGTTGCCAAAAATCTGTTAGTGAACAGATTTTTGCCTTTCTTCAAATTAAATGATTTCAAACTCTGTCGCCTTCTTTAAAAGATAAAAGTTCAACTAAACAGTTGGGTAAGTGTGACATACACCACTTCCCTCTGAATTTTTGATAGGTACAACTCCCTCCATTAGTTATTTAGGGAATAATCTAACTAAATTAAACTGGTATGCTTTTAACCTGAAATCACGTAAGGCTACCTACTTCATTCTTAAATGAGAGGCTAATGATTAACACATATTTCAAAGAAAAACTATTCTTCAAAAATGCTTCAACATGAAAAATTAAAGTGACCGAAACAAAGTTCAGAACACCAGTTCGACAACTCATAAAAACAGATAAGAGAAATAAAATCCCTTATCAAGCACATATGTTTTAAAGTCACTTAGAAAGGAATCCGAGAATAATAATGATATTTTCCATTGGAAAGGTGATCACTGTCATTTGATTAGCTTAATATTTGCAAATAAATACCACTACACATATTCAAAACTCAAAGGTTTTCCTTCTCCCAAACACATGTGATCTTTTATATATATGTATTTTATGCAACAAAGACACCATGTATAAATCCTTTCCAATTTCAGATTTTCAAAGTCTAATGACTTCCTTCGACAAAAAAGAACTACTTAAAAATCAGAAACTCGGTCCACCATTCTAACTCCAGCTTTCTCTAACTTAAACCTATAAATAGTCTTAGAGAACAAAGGAGGTCTCCCTTAAAACTCGACCTCATCTGAAACAGTTATAATAACCAATAAAGTATTTTAGGGACAAATGTCCCAAAGTCATTTGCTAGATCATAAAAAAAACATATAAAAATAAAAATAGAGCATCATTAACATGCTACGCTTCTTCTCCATCATCGTCCTCTTCTCCACTTTTCTGGGCGTTGTGGGCAGTTGCAAGCTCTTGGATTATAGATTGGCTTGGATTCTTCATGGCATTGATCTTTGCTTTTGCGGCTTCTTTGTCCCATCTATGCTTCACCATTTTCTCGGCATGCTTGGGTAACTGATCGTTACCGATGAATGTCATGGACTCAATCCGAGAGACCTGTGTTATATCTTCGGGGGTGAAGTTGCCTTTGGCCTTAACCTTCTCCATGTATAGCCTAAAATCTTTTATCGCATCTTGCGTGTTCAGCCCACAAATCCCCAGTTGCCAATCGTGGTCCGGATTAACCACTTTGTTATCATTAACCAAGCTGCTTTGGAGGTCTTGAAGTTCATAAACAGAGGTTCTGGCATCAGAAATAACAGACTTAAATGTGAGTACCTGCCACATTATAGTCTTTTTCAGTACAAAGAGTTGGCACTCATCGGTTACTAGCTTGATTGAATTCTCTGCTAAGAATTTGGCAGCTCTGTAGTCCTCTATCTTAGTGAGCATAGGCAAGGCATTTTCCCACTTATGATCTTCTTTCTCCCATAGCACGATCTGATTCTGAGATTCTGCAATGAAACTTTGTATTTCGTCGCATAACTTCGCGGAGCTCGTGATATATTTTTCACCATCTTTAATCATTCCCTCGATCCACTTCTCCACAGCCCCCGCAATGCTTTTAGCCCGCTGAATTTGACCCATCGGCTTCTTGTTCTCTAGCGTGGTGGGATCACAACTCTCTGAAGTATGCGATATGGGAAGTGCTCCAAATCAGTCGATACTGTCAATGAACTGAGCAAGAATTTTGATATGCCGCTTCAACTCTCTTTTCTCCTACCCATCCTTTTCTAACCTAGTGAGCATCTTCTTGGCCGATACCTGGAAAAGGTGATTATCTGAATCTCTACTCATATTCCTGAGCTCTACCTTGGTGATCTCAAAGTCCTCTACATTTACCTCCTTGTTCTCATCCTTAGGCTTATAAGAAGCAATCTTAGCAACCCACTTCCCAGTGTTTTCATCAGTATCCAATCTGGTAGTTGTCTTGAACTTCTTTGGTTTGGGACCCTTCTCCGTGTACTTCACCATCATGTCCTGGATTGGGATGGTTACTGGAATGAAACTTCTCTTCTTACTCACTGAAGTGGTTAACCATTTAGGGGTAGCACTCAAACTAGTTGTTCCTCTTATCACCTTAGGTGGCGACGACATAGCTACAGTGACCGCATGAGAACCCATAGTGTTGACAATATCACTGTCTAGGTCCTCGACTTCGAAAAATTGAGCATCAATAATTTTGTCCTTTGCCTCTGTATCTTTGATCTGGTCCATTCTCTTCTGCGCAGCATTCTGTGACCTGGTATATCGAGGAGCAATAAAATCTAGAGTTGGATTGGGCTTGTGCTTGGTGTAAGATGGCTTCTTATCTTTACCTGCATTAACAAGCATAGAAGTGGGGTTAGAAAAATGCTTTGGGGAACGCAGAGCAACTTCACTACCTCTTGCAAGCCCAATCTTGTTGCCTAGTTTCATTGTTCTTCTCTTGTTAACCCATTCCGCAGTTCTTTTCAAAACCCTCTTTGTTTTTAGTTGTATGTCATCCTCTTCTTCTGCATCCCAATTAATGCAGGCCATTTCGGGCTCAGTCTAGTTTCAGTATCCAGGTTCAAAAAGCTCCAGATAATCTTCTTCAATCCCACTTATGTCAAGTTTCACCTGCAATTAAACTACCTGTTCCAAAACCATTCTCATGTTTGCCCTTTTGAACACCTCAAACTCATCATTGAAATCTTCCCAGAAGTCCTCCAAATGTGAGATTGGAAGATGCGGCATCAAACCAAGGCTTTGTGAGAAACCCTTATTGTCAAAGCCCTTTCTTTCACGATGTAATGAAAAATTGAAGTTTTTCAAGTCGGCTCCAATACTTAAAGCATTTGACATTGAACTGCAGCATAAAATACCCAATTGAATAGGAAAATGATCTTCCCATTTATCCCTGGGTTGCGCCTTCTTAATCACAATAGTCAATTGCCTACAGATCTCAACCAGAACAAAACAATCTAAACAAAAACGAGGAAGCCTGAAAGGCTCTTCCTCGAAGCCACCAACTCTTATGTAACAAAAGTGGGGAAACTGAATAAAGAAACTACTGTATTTCTTCACTAATGCTTGTGCATCCTCGGACATCCTCTTGGTTTTAATGTTCATTAACTCATAACATAAATTTCCCAAGAAGGCATTGTGTACTCTCCTAAAGTCTTGCAAAGCATTATCCTTCTGTAACATAGGGTAAAAATCATACACAGAGACCTCTCCTTCAGCGAGTTGTCGAGGTATACCTACTATGTCTTTAACACATGCCAAGCAATATATCAGATATGAGGACATGAAGAAATTTTGCTTGAACTATTTGGCCATGCTCAGCTACTCCCTCATGGAATTGACAATCAGCTCTGCCCAATCAAGATATTACTTCCCTTCCAGTACCAGTTGTACATAGCAATAAATCCAATCATCGAAGTTGTAGGCCTCTGTCGAACCTCTAACTCGGTGTAGTAATAGCATGACATCATGAATGTGGGGGAGCATATGGTTTTTGTTGGGATACTTGGGTAATCTGGAGCCACCCCTCTGAGGAACCTTCAACCAATACTTTGCTACATTATTCCGATGCCCAGTTTTGTTTGCGTTGAACTTAGTAACTGATTGGGCGGAAGAAAAGTTTGAGAACTGATAATCAGGTAATTTGAAAACAAAGGAGATAACTTCTTGGTTAATTTCAAGGAGGGTTTCACCATTATCTCTTTTGATGGTTTCGGAGATGGGATCATACCTCGCAATATATTCTCTAACTAGTTATGGGCAAGGGATAGTGTGAGGAATGGCTACTGCTTCTATGAGACCACTACTAAGAATTTCTACACCAAATGAACCATCAATTCCTATCACCCTTTCCTTTAAAACTTCCAGATTTTCTCCTTTCAAGTTTGTATCACTGACTATGGGCTTTGTACATGCAAGACTAAAAGTATTCCCGAAAAGGTGCAATGTGGACTTCATATTTCATAAACAACAACCCTTATGTTCCTAGCAAATCTTATTACGAGAGAGGAAAAGCAAATAAAAATCACTGGAGAGGACTGGAAACGAACTCACCTTCACAATTGAGATGAAACGGACGACTACCAGCAAATAAAACTTCTATCCAAAACTCCGTAGGAATGAAGAAAAAGTTTTCATAAATTAATCACTTCATACCTTATAGTGAAAGAAGTGATACAAACTCATTTAGTGCATTAATTCCAATTGTCAACTCAAATGTTTTGAGCGTTGGGATTGGACATCACACGCGTGCATTGAATGCATGGCGGCATATTTGGAGTAACTGCCAATTCCCAAAAATGATTACTTGCCTTTGAAAACTCAACCAGTTAACGTCACTCGAGATATGGTTCAATCTTCATCATACTTCACAATAAATGCTCCATCATGTCTTCTAGCACATGGGACCCACCTGATTTGAACACACATGTACAATCTGAACTAAGTTCACGAGAGTTCAAGTAGTTCAAAGTGTACACTACGCCAAGAAAATTCTCCTTGAAAAGATTAGCTCTGTTAAGTAGCACCGGTCCTTTGAACATTGTTGAGCATATTGAACACCACTGAACCGTTTGAACTAAGTTCAAAGGGTTCATGGCCAGGAAGAAGAAAATATAGCACATCATACGCGACCATGAAAAAGAACCACTGCAAAACACTTTGAGTGAACGTTAGCATGAAAAGCTTTCTGACACCTTAGAACCTGCGGAACCTAAATGAACATTATGAACTCCCTTCAAAATGGTTCAATAAGTTCATGGGGTTCAAATAGACCATTAAAACTTGGCGCTACGAATTAAGAGACAATTTACAAATGAATTATGGGTTGAACCAAGGAATTTCTTAGAAAGACAAGGACCCAAATAAAATTTTGTAGGGTGGCTTAATCTTGCTATGAAGAATGAATGGCGAGATAACACAAACAAAGACCTACAAACAAGAAGACATCATGCTTCATGCCAAAATGATTCTTGTCACAATTTGAATAGATTAATAGAACGTTGATATGTTTGTGTGATTGTGATTTGATCATGTCATGATGTTGCTAAAATCCAAAAGCTACACTGCATGTCTATCTGAAAATGTACTACCATCTACAAAAAACCTAAAGCTACATTGATTGTCCTTCTGAAAATGTGTTATCATCTGCAAACTAGATGTTTTATTACAGAGAAAAAATGGAATGATCTAATAGTTCCTCTAACCATGAGATGTCAAGTATCTCGATCTGTTGCAAAATAAAGGACATGCCCCAACAACCGAGCTGAGTGTGCAGGGAAAAAAATTCATGTGTGGAAAATGTAAAACAACTCCCAAGCCATGATGAGGATGGAAAGGTTATTATGAAATGGAAGGAGAATGGATGTTAGGGGAAAGATCGAGTAGAATCCTAAAGGAAGAAAGAGCAAGGTCACTACACATGGCATCGATTTTCTAGTTTTCACCATGGTGCTTGCCCAAAGTGCATGTTTGCTAGGTTTTCACTATAGGGTTAATGATTTCTCTTTACTTTTTTATTGCTTTTCATTTTTTCTATCGCACAAGACACATGTTTTCTAGGTTTTTACAAAGGCAATAATTTTTTCAATCATTTTTTTTAGAACCTTTTTCTATTTTTTTTCATTTTTTCAGGACCTTTTTTTTGAATGTTTTGTATTTTTTTTCAAAATCTTTTTCTAATTTTTTTGGTATTTTTTCAGGATCTTTTTCTAGATTTTTTTATTTTTTTTGTATTTTTCAGGATCTTTTAAGAAACTCTCTGAAATACTCAAGCGTAAAACCTATGAAGATGAATTCTATTAATTGGATCTTGAAGCGGTTCACCCTCTAGAGTAGCCAGTTTAGTTGATCTTAATCCATACATAGTAGGAATGATGTCTAGACCTAGCTCATTGAGTTCAAACTTGCTTTTATGTCTTGCCTTCTTTGATGAATAAACTAAGGTAGAATTACTAATGTGTGCACCACATAGGCCCATATGCACATCAACAAAAGGGGTTTGGGTAACTCTAATAGCAAAGCCCTTCGAGGAAGTTCAACAAAAGGTTCATCGATGTGACATATTGCTAAAAGTGGATGGATGTATTGAATGAATAAATGTGGAATGAAGGCAAATGAGTGCGAAAAGAAGTGAAAGTGGCATGACATGATGGAGACTTAGGATCAATGAGTATGCCTTTTGACTCATGATTTTAGAACTTTTTCCCCTAGTTATTTGAGCATTAAGGGAGATCAATTCATGTTCTTTTTTCTTCATAGGATTTTTATCCTTGATTTTTCCTTTTGTAGAGTCCAATAGATTTTGATTTTGATTTTGAATAGAGGACTTTTTCTTATTTTTGACTTTTGACTTTTCCTTTTCATAACTTGATTTTTTATCTCCGATGAGTAAGGACTTTTGTAATTATTGTTGATCCAGGTCTAGGAGAGGAGTGGATGAGATGGTAAGGCTGCATGAATTCTCAAAAATATTGGTGATATATTCAATTGATTCTTCATTGGAACCACTCTCAGGACTATTGATATCAAGAGCTACTTTCACCTCTAGAGGAGATTTGCATTTAGGATTAGTAGCCACAATATTAGGTGAGTCGTACCCAATTCCTTGACATTCTGAATTATCTTGTTCTTCAATTTTATCAAATAACACTCCCTCTTTTGTAGTTTCATTCATGTGTGGTTTTCCATAA
>NW_026729707.1:0-10000 GCF_030272615.1 Cryptomeria japonica | reverse complement strand
AATTCTTAATTTTTAATCTTAATTCTTAATTCTTAATTTTTAATCTTAATTTTTAATCTTAATTTTTAATTCTTAATTCTTAATTCTTAATTCTTAATTTTTAATCTTAATTTTTAAACCCTAAACCCTAAACCCTAAACCCCAAACCCCAAACCCTAAACCCTAAACCACACATTTATGCACTGAGGACTCTAAGGAAGATTCTCCTTTTACATACTTGACCAGTTTGTCTAGTTCCTTGGGGTTCAGTTTCAAATATTCAGTAGTAGAAAGTTGAACAGTTGAAGCTTTACAAAATTCAATTATGTCAAAGGAGGAGGAAGAAGAAGAATTAATTTTACTTTTAAGATTTCTCTGTAAAATCTTAACTTCAGGAGTCTTTGCATGAGAGGGAAAATCATTACTTGCGGGATCTTTACCCTTGAAATTAGCTCCAGAAGAGTTCACAAAAGGAGCAGGTTGGGAGGTTCATTGATTCCTTGTAAGGATTGCACATGCAGGGTCTTCAAGAGTTACCAAAATATTACCACCTCTTTCTGAATTTGATTCATATTCAAGGTAGAATGATCCAGAGTCGCTAGGTACTTCTTGAATTTTCTTTGCTTCAGTGAACTCACCTAGTTCATCCTTTGTGTTTTTCATTTGAACATGCCTTATCATATCAGGACAAGAACTCCCATCATGATCAGTCGTAAGGTGAAAAGAGCACATAACACCTTTATCAGGAGGAGCCTCTATTTGCAATCTTTGCAGGGCAATGGGCAATTACAAAGATCGCCCATAATTATACTGGTTTGGTTGTTTTCTGCTTATATCTTGATAGGGTTGTGGGTAGGAAACTCCAGGTTTTGATATCTGCCTCTTCAAAGCAATCATATCATTGACTAGTCTTTGAACAACTGGATCGGTTGAAGAGGTGGAAGCTTGAGATTGACCTCAAGGAATTTGCACATCCTTTCTCCACTTCTCGGTTGTTATTAGATCATCTTCAAGCTCTATAGCCTAATTTTGTGCAGTATCAAGATCAACTGGCCTATTTCTTCTGAGATGGAAACCAACATCGAGAGGCATAGAGTTTATAAAGAAGCATTGTTGATTATCAACAATTGGTCTTTTAGCCTGGGGAATTTTATGGATAATCTTATTATACCTAGCTACATAGTCTCTCATTAGCTCATGAATCTCCTTCATTTGTGTGAGCTGAGCCAAAAGTGAGTGCTCATCATCGGTACTTTTGAACCATTTCTCAAAAGCAGTTTTCATTGTTTGCCAATCAATTATAGATCTGGCTTGCAGATGACTGAACCAATCTGTTGCTCCCTCGGTAAGATTTTGAGTGAAAAGCCTAACAGCCACATCTTCAGGTTGTACTGCCAGTATCCCAATAGCTGCATTAAAAGAATTCAAGTGTTCTTCAACTGAGACTTTCCCATCCCCATTAAACTTAGGTAAAACATCCCTTGCCCCTTTTGGAAGTGGATTATGGGCTCTGAGGGCAAGAGGTCCGACTGCGGCACCCATGGTTGGGCCATAATGAAACCAGGGTAAATAGTTATAAGGGGAGGCACTTGGATTCCGATAAGCGTTAATGCTTTCCAGTGGCTTAAAGAGGAAGGTACCTTGGGAGTGGTTCCAGTAGGAGAAGAAGGTCTACTTTTAGCATTCCTCTTGGGAGTGAAATTTGTGGCAAATGATAACCCTTTCAATTCTTCAAAACAATTATCAACAACTCCCTCTCTCTTTTGTGATTTGGTATAAGGACGAGAATCCAGTGTTGTCCTCTCTAGGGTTTCTAAGATCTTTGAACAATTCTTTCGACCTCAGCAATATTCTTGAGTTATGAAAATTTGTCTCAGACAAAGCAAACCTGTTGATACTATTGATTATGAGTTCAATTCTAACATGCCTGTAGCACACTGATCTATTGAATGTTCGACGTTCCCCAGCAAAGTTGCCAAAAATCTGTTAGTGAACAGATTTTTGCCTTTCTTCAAATTAAATGATTTCAAACTCTGTCGCCTTCTTTAAAAGATAAAAGTTCAACTAAACAGTTGGGTAAGTGTGACATACACCACTTCCCTCTGAATTTTTGATAGGTACAACTCCCTCCATTAGTTATTTAGGGAATAATCTAACTAAATTAAACTGGTATGCTTTTAACCTGAAATCACGTAAGGCTACCTACTTCATTCTTAAATGAGAGGCTAATGATTAACACATATTTCAAAGAAAAACTATTCTTCAAAAATGCTTCAACATGAAAAATTAAAGTGACCGAAACAAAGTTCAGAACACCAGTTCGACAACTCATAAAAACAGATAAGAGAAATAAAATCCCTTATCAAGCACATATGTTTTAAAGTCACTTAGAAAGGAATCCGAGAATAATAATGATATTTTCCATTGGAAAGGTGATCACTGTCATTTGATTAGCTTAATATTTGCAAATAAATACCACTACACATATTCAAAACTCAAAGGTTTTCCTTCTCCCAAACACATGTGATCTTTTATATATATGTATTTTATGCAACAAAGACACCATGTATAAATCCTTTCCAATTTCAGATTTTCAAAGTCTAATGACTTCCTTCGACAAAAAAGAACTACTTAAAAATCAGAAACTCGGTCCACCATTCTAACTCCAGCTTTCTCTAACTTAAACCTATAAATAGTCTTAGAGAACAAAGGAGGTCTCCCTTAAAACTCGACCTCATCTGAAACAGTTATAATAACCAATAAAGTATTTTAGGGACAAATGTCCCAAAGTCATTTGCTAGATCATAAAAAAAACATATAAAAATAAAAATAGAGCATCATTAACATGCTACGCTTCTTCTCCATCATCGTCCTCTTCTCCACTTTTCTGGGCGTTGTGGGCAGTTGCAAGCTCTTGGATTATAGATTGGCTTGGATTCTTCATGGCATTGATCTTTGCTTTTGCGGCTTCTTTGTCCCATCTATGCTTCACCATTTTCTCGGCATGCTTGGGTAACTGATCGTTACCGATGAATGTCATGGACTCAATCCGAGAGACCTGTGTTATATCTTCGGGGGTGAAGTTGCCTTTGGCCTTAACCTTCTCCATGTATAGCCTAAAATCTTTTATCGCATCTTGCGTGTTCAGCCCACAAATCCCCAGTTGCCAATCGTGGTCCGGATTAACCACTTTGTTATCATTAACCAAGCTGCTTTGGAGGTCTTGAAGTTCATAAACAGAGGTTCTGGCATCAGAAATAACAGACTTAAATGTGAGTACCTGCCACATTATAGTCTTTTTCAGTACAAAGAGTTGGCACTCATCGGTTACTAGCTTGATTGAATTCTCTGCTAAGAATTTGGCAGCTCTGTAGTCCTCTATCTTAGTGAGCATAGGCAAGGCATTTTCCCACTTATGATCTTCTTTCTCCCATAGCACGATCTGATTCTGAGATTCTGCATGAAACTTTGTATTTCGTCGCATAACTTCGCGGAGCTCGTGATATATTTTTCACCATCTTTAATCATTCCCTCGATCCACTTCTCCACAGCCCCCGCAATGCTTTTAGCCCGCCTGAATTTGACCCATCGGCTTCTTGTTCTCTAGCGTGGTGGGATCACAACTCTCTGAAGTATGCGATATGGGAAGTGCTCCAAATCAGTCGATTACTCGTCAATGAACTGAGCAAGAATTTTGATATGCCGCTTCAACTCTCTTTTCTCCTACCCATCCTTTTCTAACCTAGTGAGCATCTTCTTGGCCGATACCTGGAAAAGGTGATTATCTGAATCTCTACTCATATTCCTGAGCTCTACCTTGGTGATCTCAAAGTCCTCTACATTTACCTCCTTGTTCTCATCCTTAGGCTTATAAGAAGCAATCTTAGCAACCCACTTCCCAGTGTTTTCATCAGTATCCAATCTGGTAGTTGTCTTGAACTTCTTTGGTTTGGGACCCTTCTCCGTGTACTTCACCATCATGTCCTGGATTGGGATGGTTACTGGAATGAAACTTCTCTTCTTACTCACTGAAGTGGTTAACCATTTAGGGGTAGCACTCAAACTAGTTGTTCCTCTTATCACCTTAGGTGGCGACGACATAGCTACAGTGACCGCATGAGAACCCATAGTGTTGACAATATCACTGTCTAGGTCCTCGACTTCGAAAATTGAGCATCAATAATTTTGTCCTTTGCCTCTGTATCTTTGATCTGGTCCATTCTCTTCTGCGCAGCATTCTGTGACCTGGTATATCGAGGAGCAATAAAATCTAGAGTTGGATTGGGCTTGTGCTTGGTGTAAGATGGCTTCTTATCTTTACCTGGCATTAACAAGCATAGAAGTGGGGTTAGAAAAATGCTTTGGGGAACGCAGAGCAACTTCACTACCTCTTGCAAGCCCAATCTTGTTGCTAGTTTCATTGTTCTTCTCTTGTTAACCCATTCCGCAGTTCTTTTCAAAACCCTCTTTGTTTTTAGTTGTATGTCATCCTCTTCTTCTGCATCCCAATTAATGCAGGGCCATTTCGGGCTCAGTCTAGTTTCAGTATCCAGGTTCAAAAAGCTCCAGATAATCTTCTTCAATCCCACTTATGTCAAGTTTCACCTGCAATTAAACTACCTGTTCCAAAACCATTCTCATGTTTGCCCTTTTGAACACCTCAAACTCACATTGAAATCTTCCCAGAAGTCCTCCAAATGTGAGATTGGAAGATGCGGCATCAAACCAAGGCTTTGTGAGAAACCCTTATTGTCAAAGCCCTTTCTTTCACGATGTAATGAAAATTGAAGTTTTTCAAGTCGGCTCCAATACTTAAAGCATTTGACATTGAACTGCAGCATAAAATACCCAATTGAATAGGAAAATGATCTTCCCATTTATCCCTGGGTTGCGCCTTCTTAATCACAATAGTCAATTGCCTACAGATCTCAACCAGAACAAAACAATCTAAACAAAAACGAGGAAGCCTGAAAGGCTCTTCCTCGAAGCCACCAACTCTTATGTAACAAAAGTGGGGAAACTGAATAAAGAAACTACTGTATTTCTTCACTAATGCTTGTGCATCCTCGGACATCCTCTTGGTTTTAATGTTCATTAACTCATAACATAAATTTCCCAAGAAGGCATTGTGTACTCTCCTAAAGTCTTGCAGCATTATCCTTCTGTAACATAGGGTAAAAATCATACACAGAGACCTCTCCTTCAGCGAGTTGTCGAGGTATACCTACTATGTCTTTAACACATGCCAAGCAATATATCAGATATGAGGACATGAAGAAATTTTGCTTGAACTATTTGGCCATGCTCAGCTACTCCCTCATGGAATTGACAATCAGCTCTGCCCAATCAAGATATTACTTCCCTTCCAGTACCAGTTGTACATAGCAATAAATCCAATCATCGAAGTTGTAGGCCTCTGTCGAACCTCTAACTCGGTGTAGTAATAGCATGACATCATGAATGTGGGGGAGCATATGGTTTTTGTTGGGATACTTGGGTAATCTGGAGCCACCCCTCTGAGGAACCTTCAACCAATACTTTGCTACATTATTCCGATGCCCAGTTTTGTTTGCGTTGAACTTAGTAACTGATTGGGCGGAAGAAAAGTTTGAGAACTGATAATCAGGTAATTTGAAAACAAAGGAGATAACTTCTTGGTTAATTTCAAGGAGGGTTTCACCATTATCTCTTTTGATGGTTTCGGAGATGGGATCATACCTCGCAATATATTCTCTAACTAGTTATGGGCAAGGGATAGTGTGAGGAATGGCTACTGCTTCTATGAGACCACTACTAAGAATTTCTACACCAAATGAACCATCAATTCCTATCACCCTTTCCTTTAAAACTTCCAGATTTTCTCCTTTCAAGTTTGTATCACTGACTATGGGCTTTGTACATGCAAGACTAAAAGTATTCCCGAAAAGGTGCAATGTGGACTTCATATTTCATAAACAACAACCCTTATGTTCCTAGCAAATCTTATTACGAGAGAGGAAAAGCAAATAAAAATCACTGGAGAGGACTGGAAACGAACTCACCTTCACAATTGAGATGAAACGGACGACTACCAGCAAATAAAACTTCTATCCAAAACTCCGTAGGAATGAAGAAAAAGTTTTCATAAATTAATCACTTCATACCTTATAGTGAAAGAAGTGATACAAACTCATTTAGTGCATTAATTCCAATTGTCAACTCAAATGTTTTGAGCGTTGGGATTGGACATCACACGCGTGCATTGAATGCATGGCGGCATATTTGGAGTAACTGCCAATTCCCAAAAATGATTACTTGCCTTTGAAAACTCAACCAGTTAACGTCACTCGAGATATGGTTCAATCTTCATCATACTTCACAATAAATGCTCCATCATGTCTTCTAGCACATGGGACCCACCTGATTTGAACACACATGTACAATCTGAACTAAGTTCACGAGAGTTCAAGTAGTTCAAAGTGTACACTACGCCAAGAAAATTCTCCTTGAAAAGATTAGCTCTGTTAAGTAGCACCGGTCCTTTGAACATTGTTGAGCATATTGAACACCACTGAACCGTTTGAACTAAGTTCAAAGGGTTCATGGCCAGGAAGAAGAAAATATAGCACATCATACGCGACCATGAAAAAGAACCACTGCAAAACACTTTGAGTGAACGTTAGCATGAAAAGCTTTCTGACACCTTAGAACCTGCGGAACCTAAATGAACATTATGAACTCCCTTCAAAATGGTTCAATAAGTTCATGGGGTTCAAATAGACCATTAAAACTTGGCGCTACGAATTAAGAGACAATTTACAAATGAATTATGGGTTGAACCAAGGAATTTCTTAGAAAGACAAGGACCCAAATAAAATTTTGTAGGGTGGCTTAATCTTGCTATGAAGAATGAATGGCGAGATAACACAAACAAAGACCTACAAACAAGAAGACATCATGCTTCATGCCAAAATGATTCTTGTCACAATTTGAATAGATTAATAGAACGTTGATATGTTTGTGTGATTGTGATTTGATCATGTCATGATGTTGCTAAAATCCAAAAGCTACACTGCATGTCTATCTGAAAATGTACTACCATCTACAAAAAACCTAAAGCTACATTGATTGTCCTTCTGAAAATGTGTTATCATCTGCAAACTAGATGTTTTATTACAGAGAAAAAATGGAATGATCTAATAGTTCCTCTAACCATGAGATGTCAAGTATCTCGATCTGTTGCAAAATAAAGGACATGCCCCAACAACCGAGCTGAGTGTGCAGGGAAAAAAATTCATGTGTGGAAAATGTAAAACAACTCCCAAGCCATGATGAGGATGGAAAGGTTATTATGAAATGGAAGGAGAATGGATGTTAGGGGAAAGATCGAGTAGAATCCTAAAGGAAGAAAGAGCAAGGTCACTACACATGGCATCGATTTTCTAGTTTTCACCATGGTGCTTGCCCAAAGTGCATGTTTGCTAGGTTTTCACTATAGGGTTAATGATTTCTCTTTACTTTTTTATTGCTTTTCATTTTTTCTATCGCACAAGACACATGTTTTCTAGGTTTTTACAAAGGCAATAATTTTTTCAATCATTTTTTTTAGAACCTTTTTCTATTTTTTTTCATTTTTTCAGGACCTTTTTTTTGAATGTTTTGTATTTTTTTTCAAAATCTTTTTCTAATTTTTTTGGTATTTTTTCAGGATCTTTTTCTAGATTTTTTTATTTTTTTTGTATTTTTCAGGATCTTTTAAGAAACTCTCTGAAATACTCAAGCGTAAAACCTATGAAGATGAATTCTATTAATTGGATCTTGAAGCGGTTCACCCTCTAGAGTAGCCAGTTTAGTTGATCTTAATCCATACATAGTAGGAATGATGTCTAGACCTAGCTCATTGAGTTCAAACTTGCTTTTATGTCTTGCCTTCTTTGATGAATAAACTAAGGTAGAATTACTAATGTGTGCACCACATAGGCCCATATGCACATCAACAAAAGGGGTTTGGGTAACTCTAATAGCAAAGCCCTTCGAGGAAGTTCAACAAAAGGTTCATCGATGTGACATATTGCTAAAAGTGGATGGATGTATTGAATGAATAAATGTGGAATGAAGGCAAATGAGTGCGAAAAGAAGTGAAAGTGGCATGACATGATGGAGACTTAGGATCAATGAGTATGCCTTTTGACTCATGATTTTAGAACTTTTTCCCCTAGTTATTTGAGCATTAAGGGAGATCAATTCATGTTCTTTTTTCTTCATAGGATTTTTATCCTTGATTTTTCCTTTTGTAGAGTCCAATAGATTTTGATTTTGATTTTGAATAGAGGACTTTTTCTTATTTTTGACTTTTGACTTTTCCTTTTCATAACTTGATTTTTTATCTCCGATGAGTAAGGACTTTTGTAATTATTGTTGATCCAGGTCTAGGAGAGGAGTGGATGAGATGGTAAGGCTGCATGAATTCTCAAAAATATTGGTGATATATTCAATTGATTCTTCATTGGAACCACTCTCAGGACTATTGATATCAAGAGCTACTTTCACCTCTAGAGGAGATTTGCATTTAGGATTAGTAGCCACAATATTAGGTGAGTCGTACCCAATTCCTTGACATTCTGAATTATCTTGTTCTTCAATTTTATCAAATAACACTCCCTCTTTTGTAGTTTCATTCATGTGTGGTTTTCCATAATTTAGAGGAGATAAATGAAACTTTCCAATACAAAGAGCACAACTCATAGAATATTCTCCCACCCCATGATCTTTTACTTTCATTTTAACCTCGGTCTGTTGGGATTTAGAAGTGGATGCTTTCAAAGACTTAGGATCAACATACACTTGAGAAGAAGGTGCTTCACAATTGCTAGGAATGGTGGATTTAGTCTTACGATTAACATTGTGGCAATACACGAAGGGATTTGGATCTCTTGGTATAGTTATTTCAGCGCCATTGTGAGGGAACTTTACACATTGATATTATGTAGGAGGAACAATTTGCATTTCATGTATCCAAGGTCTTCCAAGGAGAATATTGCAAGTCAAAGGGAGATTGAGGACTTGGCAGAGCACATCCGTCACCACAAGCCCAACTTTGATCGGTAATGTAACATATCCTTTAGATGAAAGTTCCTCCTCATCATAAGCTTTGATAGTTATTTTCTTTTTCTGATCCACTACACTCTCGGAGAACCCTAATTCTGTGATTACTTTCAAAGTGCAAATATTGAGACCTACTTCTCCATCTATCAGAACTTGTTTGATATTAACTTTATGTATGAAGGCTTCAATATGTAAGAGTGCATTGTGAGGTTGTTGCATAGAGGTATCGTCATTTTCTGTGAAAGTGAGGGTATGAGGTTATGACCCACCAAGGCCTGAAATTAATCTACATGAAAGTTGGTAGGCATAGTGGTATTGGCAAGCACTTTGTCAAGGATGGATTCATGCTCAAGGGAGAAGCGGAGAAGCTCAAGTATGGAAATTTGTGTGGGAATTTTTCTTGAATTCTCTAGAAGGTTATATTGTGAAGTTGGCATTATGGGTTTAGAACTAGCACTAAGACCTCAAAGGGTAACTATGACTTTACGGGTAACAACATCACTTTAGGTTCTTTGCCTTCTATTATAAAGGTGTTCACATGATTATTGAATTCATTGATATGGTTTATGCAATAGTCGTATTGAGCATTAGTATAATTAACATCATCACTAGATTTAGAGGCTTTTCCTTTATCTTTATCATATTTCAAAAAGGGATTCTTAAACACCTCACAGTTACGGTTACCATAAGGAGTATGTCCATCAACAGTAATTTTACCCTCATTAAGAAGATCTTGTATCACATGTCAAAGTTTATTTCAACTATTTGTCTTATGTCCTTTATGTATGTGATAATGACAAAAATGATCTTTGTTCCACCGCAGAGATTTAACTTATGGATTGTATTCCCTTATCTCTGGCAAAGTTATAATATCATTTTCAAGAAGCTCCTTGAATGCAAACTCAAGTGACTATCCCAATGGAGTGAAAGTTCATTT
>NW_026729706.1:30000-43470 GCF_030272615.1 Cryptomeria japonica | reverse complement strand
CTGCGCACCTTGGTGGGCGCCATGGTGCGCACCTTTCGTGCGCTCCAAGGTGCGCACGAAGTCGGAGCTCGGTTTGCCCCGGGTGCGCACCTTGGTGGGCGCCATGGTGCACTCCGAGGTGCCCAAGATTGGTGCGCACCAAGGAGCGCTCCGAAGTGCGCTCCAAGGTGCGCGCGAAGTCGAAAGTTGGGTTAATTGTCCGGTTTGCCTCGGGTGCGCACCTTGCGTGCACCTTCGCCAGGGTGGGCGCCTTGGTGCGCACACCTTGGCTGGGCTGCGCACACCTTGGCACCCGCGTTTCCTTCATTTTAAATTTTTTTTTTTTACAATCTCTCAAGTGGGAAATTCTATAATCTCAACTTTTTTTGCCTTTTCAGGAAACTTTTGAATGGAGCGCATCATTGGTGCGCTCCGAAGTGTGCTCCAAAGCTCTCTCCAGCTGCGTGCACCTGCCCCGGCCGCGCACCCGGCCCCGCCCAGCTTCGCTCACCTGTCCCGGGCGTCTGGTGCGGAACCTTAGAGTAAGAAACATCACCGTGCACCTTGGCCAACGTGCGCGACTCGACCGAGCGCGCACTGGCCGAGGTGCACACCGATTTCACCTGGGTGCGCGCGCAGCACCTCGGGCGCACCGGGGTGCGCGCACAACGCCCGGGTTGCACCGTGGCCTGTGTGCTCGGGGTGCCTCGGGTGCGCGCTCGGTGTCGCCCCCGCTGCGCGCGGTAGTGCGGGCAGCGCACCCCGGCCCGGCCCGGCCCCGACGAGAACGCAAACGGGCAAAAGGTTTATTCAAATAGCATTGCGACGCCCGGCGAAAAACTAAAAAAGGGTGCAACACCGGGACTTCCCGGGAGGTCACCCATCCCAGTACTACTCCGGCCCAAGCGCGCTTAACTGCGGAGTTCTGATGGGATCCGGTGCACTAATGCTGGTATGATCGCACCCGTTATGAGCTTGTCGCAGTGTGTACTTAGCAAACCGCGACCCACGTGCGAATCCACCCCGGCCACCCACCCCCGTCGAGGTGCACACCCTCCCTCGCGAAGTGCGCCCCGTTCGCCAAGTGTGAGCCCTGCCCGGGTGCGCGCACCTTGCTAGGGCGTCGGGTGTGCACCCGGCCCGGCCTACGTGCGTGCACCTGGAGGGGGCGTCGTGTGCGTGCAGTGTCCCGTCTGCAACGCGGTGCCCACACACCACCTCGGGCGCAACGACCTGCGCTCACATGTGGGCCGAGTGCACCTTGGTGCATGTTCGGGGCGCCTCGGGTGCACGCTCGATCTTGCCCCGGTGCACCAAGGCGCTCGGTTTGCCCCGGGTGCGCACTTGGTGCAAGGTGGGCACCCAAAATAGGGATCAAGCACCAAAACACAAGTTTCGGGATGCAAAATGGGACCCAAGGACCACAAATGCGTTCCAAGACCCATGATGGGTCCACGAGAACAAAAATGTGTTCCGAGACTTAATAAACAAATATTGGGTTTTAGGAGAAGAAACATGCTCTGATGCCCAAAACGAGAATCGACCCCGAAAAGGCCACAGGCCAAAAGTGGGATGCGAGACAAAAAAAAATGGGACCCGAGGACCAAAATTGGGTTCCCAGGTCGAAGACAGGGCAACCGGACAAGAAACGACCTCTAAGGCTCGAAATGAGTCCCGACGACTAAAACTTGACAAGAAGCACCCATCAGGCACCCAACTCGACACCCATGGGATGCCGACCCACCCGGGCTTCCACCTAGCACACCTTGGCACCCACCCACCCTCGCACCCAACCTCGCACCCAACTTAGCACCTTTGAACCCACATTGGCACTCACCCTGACCCTGGCACCTTGGAACCCACATTGGCACTCACCTTGACCCTGGCACCCACCTTTGCACTCACCTTGGGACCCACCCTGGCTCCCACCTCGGCACCCACCCAGACACCCACCTTGGTTCCTTGGCACCCACCTTGGATCCTTGGCACCCACCCCGACACCCACCTTGGCACGCAACTTGGCTACTTGCCACCCACCTTGGCTCCTTGACGCCCACCCCGACAACCACCCCGTGACCTACCCTGGCTAGGGTTGGTGCACACCCACCCTGGTGCCCACCTTGGCACCCACCCTATGACCCACCTTGGCACGCACCTTAGTACCCACCCCGTTACCCACCCTAGGACCCACCCCGTGACCCACCTTGGCCAGGGTGGGTGCACCCACCCTGGTGCCCACCTTGGCACCCACCCATCCTAGCACCCAGCCTGTGACCGGGCTTGGAACCCAACCTTGCACCCGCACCCGTCTTGGCCAGTGTGGGTGCGCACCCATCCTGGCACCCACGTTGTGACACACCCTTTAACCCACGCACCCTAGCACCCACGTTGGCACCCACCTTGGAACCCAACCTAGCAACTTGGCACCCACCCCGTGACCCACCTTGGCATCCACCATAGCAGTCGCCGACTTGGCACCCACCTCGGCACCCACCTTGACACTTGTGGACCCACCTTGCCACTCACCCTAGCATCGACCCATCCTAGCACCCACCCTGGCACCTTTGCACCCTAGCACTCACCCATCCTAGCACCTAACCTGTGACCCACCTTGACACTCACCCTCGCACCCACCTTGGAACCCAACCTAGCACCCACCCACCCTGACACCAACCCTAGCACCTACCCACCCTTGCACCCACCCTGTGACCCATCTTGGCACCCACCCATCCTACCACTCAACCTATCACCCACCTTCTCACCCACCTTGGCATCCACCTTAGCACCCACCCACACTGGCACCTTGGCACCCACCTCGGGCAAGGTGGGTGCACACCCACCCTGGCACCCAATTTAGAACCCACCGAGCATGTTACCCACCTTGGCACCCACATTGCAGCCCACCCTAGTACCCACCCTATGACCCACATTGGCATCCACACCCTAGCACCCAGGCACCTCGACACCCGCCTTGACACCCACCCTAGCACTGAACCTGTGACCCACCTTGGAACTCACCCTAGAACCCACCCACCCTGTGAACCACCTTGGCATCCACCTTAGCACCCACCCACCTTGGCACCCACTCTAGCACTCACCCATCCTAACACCCAACTTGTTACCCACCTTGGCACCCGCCCTCGCGTCCACCTTGAAACCCACCCTAGCACCCACCCACGCAGGAGCCCACCTTGGCACCCAACCTAACACCCACGCATCCTGGCACCCAACTTGTGACCCACCTTGGAACCCACCCTAGTACCCACCTTTGAACCCACTATATCACCAACCCACCTTGGCACCCACCCTATGACCCTCTTTGGAATCCACCCTAGCACGCACCCACCCTGGCACCCACCATGGAGCGCACCCTAGCACCCACCCACCTCGGCACGCACCTCAACACCCACCTTGGTGTGCGCACTGCGCCAACCTCTCAAAGACCCTATGTGGTGCGCTCCAAAGTGTACACCTTTGGTGCGCTCCAAGGTGCGCACCTTTGGTGCACACCGAGGTGCACACCAAAGTGTGCACCGAGGTGAGCACCAAAGTGCACTCCAGGGTGCACACCAAGGCGTGCACCTTTGGTGCGGTCAATGCAAACGAATTCGGAAGTTGGGGTCGATGTCCTAATCGCTGCTGCAGACTACACGTATGAGAATCGGACAAATAGCTTTATATAGGGGAGGTGTTGCGTTTGATGGGTCGACTCCCCTGGTTGTGTGCACTGCACCAACTTCAAAGACCCTGTCTTGTTTAAGAAGTCAAAAGTTGGGGTGGATGTCCTAATCATTGCTGCAGTCTACGCATGTATGAGAATCAGACAAATAGCTTATATAGGGGAGGTGTTGCATTCGGTGGGTTGACTCCCCTGGTTGTGCGCACTGCGCCAACCTCAAAGACCCCGCATAGCAGAAGAAGTCGGAAGTCGGATTTTGGTGAGCACCAAGGCGTGCACCTTTGGTGCGGTCAACGCAGACGAATTCAGAAGTTGGGGTGGATGTCCTAATCGTTGTTGCAGGCTACACATGTATGAGAATCAGACAAATAGCTTATATAGGGGAGGTGTTGGGTTTGATGGGTCAACTCCCTTGGTTGTGCGCATTACGCCAACCTCAAAGACCTTGTTTTCGTTAAGAAGTCAAAAGTTGGGGTCAATGTCCTAATGGCTCCTGCAGGCTACACATGTATGAGAATCGGACAAATAGCTTATATAGGGGAGGTGTTGGGTTTGATGGGTCGACTCCCCTGGTTGTGCGCATTACGTCAACCTCAAAGACCTTGTTTTCGTTAAGAAGTCAAAAGTTGGGGTCGATGTCCTAATTGCTCCTGTAGACTACACATGTATGAGAATCAGACAAATAGCTTATATAGGGGAGGTGTTGGGTTTGATGGGTTGACTCCCCTAGTTGTTCGCATTACACCAACCTCAAAGACCTTGTTTTCGTTTAGAAGCCGAAAGTTGGGGTCGATGTCCTAATTGCTCCTGCAGGCTACGCATGTATGAGAATCAGACAAATAGCTTATATAGGGGAGGTGTTGGGTTTGATGGGTCGACTCCCCTGGTTGTGCGCATTGCGCCAACCTCAAAGACCCTGCATTGCGGATGAAGTCGAAAGTCAGAGTTTGGTGTGCTACAAGGTGTGGTCGAAGGTGCTCACCTAGGTGTGCACCTTTGGAGCACAGGAAAAGTGCCCTCCAAAAGTGCGCACCTTTGGAGTGCACAAAAGTGCCCTCCAAAAGTGCGCACCTTTGGAGCGCAGAAAAGTGCCCTCCAAAAAGTGCCCTCCAAAAGTGCGCACCTTTGGAGCGCAGAAAAGTGCCCTCCAAAAAGTGCCCTCCAAAAGTGCGCACCTTTGGAGCGCAGAAAAGTGCCCTCCAAAAAGTGCCCTCCAAAAGTGCGCACCTTTGGAGCGCAGAAAAGTGCCCTCCAAAAAGTGCCCTCCAAAAGTGCGCACCTTTGGAGCGCAGAAAAGTGCCCTCCAAAAAGTGCCCTCCAAAAGTGCGCACCTTTGGAGCGCAGAAAAGTGCCCTCCAAAAAGTGCCCTCCAAAAGTGCGCACCTTTGGAGCGCAGAAAAGTGCCCTCCAAAAAGTGCCCTCCAAAAGTGCGCACCTTTGGAGCGCAGAAAAGTGCCCTCCAAAAAGTGCCCTCCAAAAGTGCGCACCTTTGGAGCGCAGAAAAGTGCCCTCCAAAAAGTGCCCTCCAAAAGTGCGCACCTTTGGAGCGCAGAAAAGTGCCCTCCAAAAGTGCGCACTTTTGGTGCGCACCAAGGCGCTGGTTCGGTCGTTGCAGGCGAGTTCGGAAGTTGGGGTCGATGTCCTGAGCGGAGGTGCAAACTACACAGGTGTCGGAATCGGACAAATAGCTTATATAGGGGAGGTGTATGCTTCGATGGGTCGACTCCCCAGGTTGAGCGCACCGCGCCAACCTCAAAGACCCTACGGTATGGATGAAGTCGGAAGTTGGGTCCGATGACCGATTCGATTAGTAGGTATGCTCATGAGGTCGGAATTTGGGTCCGATGACCTGCCATGTGCAGGAAGGCGAATGTTGACACTGTGCGTTGCAAGGTGCACACCAAGGCGCTGGTGCGGTCTTTTTAGTCGAGTTCGGAAGTTGGGGTCGATGTCCTGATCGGAGGTGCAAGCTACACAGGTGTGGGAATCGGACAAATAGCTTATATAGGGGAGGTGTATGCTTCGTTGGGTCGACTCCCCGGGTTGAGCGCACCGCGCCAACCTCAAAGACCCTACGGTATGGATGAAGTCGGAAGTTGGGTCCGATGACCGATTCGATATGTAGGCATACTCGCGAGGTCGGAATTTGGGTCCGATGACCTGCCACGTGCAGGAAGGCGAATGTTGGCACTGTGCGTTGCAAGGTGCGCACCAAGGCGCTGGTTCGGTCGTTGGAGGCGAGTTCGGAAGTTGGGGTCGATGTCTTGATCGGAGGTGCAAACTACACAGGTGTGGGAATCGGACAAATAGCTTATATAGGGGAGGTGTATGCTTCGTTGGGTCGACTCCCCGGGTTGAGCGCACCGCGCCAACCTCAAAGACCCTACGGTATGGATGAAGTCGGAAGTTGGGTCCGATGACCGATTCGATATGTAGGCATACTCGCGAGGTCGGAATTTGGGTCCGATGACCTGCCATGTGCAGGAAGGCGAATGTTGGGACTGTGCGTCGCAAGGTGCGCACCAAGGCGCTGGTGCCGTCGTTGCAGTCGAGTTCGGAAGTTGGGGTCGATGTCCTGGTCAGAGGTGCAAACTACACAGGTGTGGGAATCGGACAAATAGCTTATATAGGGGAGGTGTATGCTTCGATGGGTCGACTCCCTGGGTTGAGCGCACCGCGCCAACCTCAAAGACCCTACAGTATGGATGAAGTCGGAAGTTGGGTCCGATGACCGATTCGATACGTAGGCATATTGGCGAGGTCTGAATTTGTGTCCGATGACCTGCCATGCGCAGGAAGGCGGAATTTGGGTCCGATGACCGAGTTGATGGCGTGCCATGCGCAGAAAGGCGGAATTTGGGTCCGATGACCGAGTTGATGTTGATGGCCCGCCATGCACAGGAAGGCGGAATTTGGGTCCGATGACCGATTTGAAGGCGTGCCATACGCAAAAAGGCGGAGTTTGGGTCCGATGACCGAGTTGATATTGATGGCCCGCCATGCGCAGGAAGGCGGAATTTGGGTCCGATGACCTGACATACGCATGGAGTCCGACTCGGGGGCCGATGTTCGATTCGATGACTTGCATTGTGGGTAAAGTCGGAAGTTGTGGTCTTTGACCCGATTCGATGACCAGACTTCGGCTGCTTGAGAATCGGACAAATAACTTATATAGGGGAGGTAGTGTTCTCGAGCATCCTCCCCCCGTGCCCGTTTATGTCGATTGATGCTGGTGCTCGACTGGTTGGAGCGCTCGGATGCAAAAATCTTGCACCAGGATTTATCGATTGTGATGGACACGGCAAGTCTCCTGATTGCTATGCAGGAGCTCATCGTGAATCTCTATGCGGCCTTGGTATGGACTCGACCTGCGGAATGGTTCGGCAATGGTAGTCGCTCCAACACGTCCTTGCAATGGCCACAGAGGTGATTCGACTAGAGCTCCAGTCTAGCTTTTGGGTTGCTTGGCGGACTGGTATAGCCGCGATCGAGTTCCGGCCATGAACGTTTTAGATAGCTCTTGGGCTTTCTGGGACGGAAGTCGGAAGTTTGGGCTGTTGTCCGATTTGATGACCATTCTTCGGATGTGTGAGAATCGGACAAATAACTTATATAGGGGACTGTGTTGTCTCACGCAGCCCCCTCCGTGCCCCTCTATCTCGACCGATGTTGGTGCTTGAAAGGGTTGGGATCGCTCGGATTTATAAACGTGCACCACCATTTGTCGAGTGTGAGGGACGCGGCAGGTCTCCTAAATGCTATGCGGGCGCTCTCTGAGAATCTCTATCCGGCCTCGACACAGACTAGTCTTGCTGAATGGTTTGGCACTGGTAGTCGATCCAACACGTCGTTGTTGTGGCCGCCTAGGCGATTCGATTCGAGCCCCCGTCTAGCTTTTGGGTTGCTTGGCGGATTTTGCCCTATCCGCAAGTGAGCTCGGTCCCTAAACGTTCGAGAAACCCGATTGCTATGCGCCGACTCTCTTTCTTGCGAGCCTCCATCTAGCTTTTGGGTCTCTACGGAACGGAAGTCGGAATCTGGGACCGTTGTTTGATTCGACGAGGCAGACTACGGTTGTGCGAGAATCGGACAAATAACTTATATAGGGGAGGTGTTGACTGGAGCATTCTCCCCCGTGCCCCTCTAACTCGACCAATGCTGGCGCTCGAACGGTGGTAGCGCTCGGATTTTCATTGAGCGCCAGCATTGGTCGATTTAGAGGGGCATGCGAGATTCCCGAATGCTATGCGAGGGCTCTAACGGAAATGTCTATTGGTTTCGGTATGGATGCAATTGCGAGTGGTTCGGCAAAGGTAGTCGTTCCGATGCGTCCATGTCGTGGCCAAATCGATAATTCGATTTGAGCCCTCGTATAGCATTTGGGTCTCTCGATGTGATTCCGCATTCCAGTCCCTTTGGGCACTGCTTGAGCCGCATCCCAGGGGGTTCCCTTCCCAATAATCTGCCTCGCAACCCGATTGCTATGCGGTGAGGCTCCTCGGCCGCCTCGGAACTATCTGTGTATCAGACGCATCGCGGGATAAGGGGTTGGCAACGGTAGTCGCCCCAAGCGCGTCCGATGCTTGGACCATTCCGAGGCGGCCCTGAAGCCTCTTCCGTCTAGCCGTTGGGTCCTTCTCGCCGCATCCCTCGCCTCGCACCCCGATTGCTATGCGGTGAGGCTCCTCGGCCGCCTCGGAACTATCTGTGTATCGGACGCGTCGCGGGATAAGGGGTTGTCACTGGTAGTCGCCCCAAGCGCGTCCGATGCTTGGACCATTCCGAGGCGGCCCTGAAGCCTCTTCCGTCTAGCCGTTGGGTCCTTCTCGCCGCATCCCTCGCCTCGCACCCCGATTGCTATGCGGTGAGGCTCCTCGGCCGCCTCGGAACTATCTGTGTATCGGACGCGTCGCGGGATAAGGGGTTGTCATTGGTAGTCGCCCCAAGCGCGTCCGATGCTTGGACCATTCCGAGGCGGCCCTGAAGCCTCTTCCGTCTAGCCGTTGGGTCCTTCTCGCCGCATCCCTCGCCTCGCACCCCGATTGCTATGCGGTGAGGCTCCTCGGCCGCCTCGGAACTATCTGTGTATCGGACGCGTCGCGGGATAAGGGGTTGTCACTGGTAGTCGCCCCAAGCGCGTCCGATGCTTGGACCATTCCGAGGCGGCCCTGAAGCCTCTTCCGTCTAGCCGTTGGGTCCTTCTCGCCGCATCCCTCGCCTCGCACCCCGATTGCTATGCGGTGAGGCTCCTCGGCCGCCTCGGAACTATCTGTGTATCGGACGCGTCGCGGGATAAGGGGTTGTCACTGGTAGTCGCCCCAAGCGCGTTCGATGCTTGGACCATTCCGAGGCGGCCCTGAAGCCTCTTCCGTCTAGCCGTTGGGTCCTTCTCGCCGCATCCCTCGCCTCGCACCCCGATTGCTATGCGGTGAGGCTCCTCGGCCGCCTTGGAACTATCTGTGTATCGGACGCGTCGCGGGATAAGGGGTTGTCACTGGTAGTCGCCCCAAGCGCGTCCGATGCTTGGACCATTCCGAGGCGGACCCGAAGCCTCTTCCGTCTAGCCGTTGGGTCCTTCTCGCCGCATCCTTCGCCTCGCACCCCGATTGCTATGCGGTGAGGCTCCTCGGCCGCCTCGGAACTATCTGTGTATCGGACGCGTCGCGGGATAAGGGGTTGTCACTGGTAGTCGCCCCAAGCGCGTCCGATGCTTGGACCATTCCGAGGCGGACCCGAAGCCTCTTCCGTCTAGCCGTTGGGTCCTTCTCGCCGCATCCCTCGCCTCGCACCCCGATTGCTATGCGGTGAGGCTCCTCGGCCGCCTTGGAACTATCTGTGTATCGGACGCGTCGCGGGATAAGGGGTTGTCACTGGTAGTCGCCCCAAGCGCGTCCGATGCTTGGACCATTCCGAGGCGGACCCGAAGCCTCTTCCGTCTAGCCGTTGGGTCCTTCTCGCCGCATCCCTCGCCTCGCACCCCGATTGCTATGCGGTGAGGCTCCTCGGCCGCCTTGGAACTATCTGTGTATCGGACGCGTCGCGGGATAAGGGGTTGTCACTGGTAGTCGCCCCAAGCGCGTCCGATGCTTGGACCATTCCGAGGCGGACCCGAAGCCTCTTCCGTCTAGCCGTTGGGTCCTTCTCGCCGCATCCCTCGCCTCGCACCCCGATTGCTATGCGGTGAGGCTCCTCGGCCGCCTTGGAACTATCTGTGTATCGGACGCGTCGCGGGATAAGGGGTTGTCACTGGTAGTCGCCCCAAGCGCGTCCGATGCTTGGACCATTCCGAGGCGGCCCCGAAGCCTCTTCCGTCTAGCCGTTGGGTCCTTCTCGCCGCATCCCTCGCCTCGCACCCCGATTGCTATGCGGTGAGGCTCCTCGGCCGCCTTGGAACTATCTGTGTATCGGACGCGTCGCGGGATAAGGGGTTGTCACTGGTAGTCGCCCCAAGCGCGTCCGATGCTTGGACCATTCCGAGGCGGCCCCGAAGCCTCTTCCGTGTAGCCGTTGGGTCCTTCTCGCCGCATCCCTCGCCTCGCACCCCGATTGCTATGCGGTGAGGCTCCTCGGCTGCCTTGGAACTATCTGTGTATCGGACGCGTCGCGGGATAAGGGGTTGTCACTGGTAGTCGCCCCAAGCGCGTCCGATGCTTGGACCATTCCGAGGCGGACCTGAAGCCTCTTCCCTCTAGCCGTTGGGGCTTTCTCGCCGCATCCCTCGCCTCGCACCCTGATTGCTATGCTGTGAGGCTCCTCGGCCGCCTTGGAACTATCTGTGTATCGGACGCATCGCGGGATAAGGGGTTGGCAGTGGTAGTCGCCCCAAGCGCATCCGATGCTTGGACCATTCCGAGGCGGCCCTGCAGCCTCTTCCGTCTAGCCGTTGGGGCCATCTCGCCGCATCCCCCACCTCGCACCACGATTGCTATGCGGTGAGGCTCCTTGGCCGCCTCGGAACTATCTGTGTATCGGACGCATCGCGGGATAAGGGGTTGTCACTGGTAGTCGCCCCAAGCGCGTCCGATGCTTGGACTATTCCGAGGCGGCCCTGCAGCCTCTTCCGTCTAGCCGTTGGGGCCATCTCGCTGCATCCCCCACCTCCTCGGCCGCCTCGGAACTATCTGTGTATCGGACGCATCGCGGGATAAGGGGTTGGCAGTGGTAGTCGCCCCAAGCGCGTCCGATGCTTGGACTATTCCGAGGCAGCCCTGCAGCCTCTTCCGTCTAGCCTTTGGGGCCATCTCGCCGCATCCCTCGCCTCGCACCCCGATTGCTATGCGGTGAGGCTCCTCGGCCGCCTGGGAACTATCTTCGTATCGGACGCATCGCGGGATAAGGGGTTGTCACTGGTAGTCGCCCCAAGCGCGTCCGATGCTTGGACTATTCCGAGGCGGCCCTGTGGCCTCTTCCGTCTAGCCGTTGGGGCCATCTCGCCGCATCCCCCACCTCGCACCCCGATTGCTATGCGGTGAGGCTCTTCGGCCGCCTTGGAACTATCTTCGTATCGGACGCATCGCGGGATAAGGGGTTGTCACTGGTAGTGGCCCCAAGCGCGTCCGATGCTTGGACTATTCCGAGGCGGCCCTGCAGCCTCTTCCGTCTAGCCGTTGGGGCCATCTCGCCGCATCCCCCACCTCGCACCCCGATTGCTATGCGGTGAGGCTCCTCGGCCGCCTTGGAACTATCTTCGTATCGGACGCATCGCGGGATAAGGGGTTGTCACTGGTAGTCGCCCCAAGCGCGTCCGATGCTTGGACTATTCCGACGCGGCCCTGTGGCCTCTTCCGTCTAGCCGTTGGGGCCATCTCGCCGCATCCCCCACCTCGCACCCCGATTGCTATGCGGTGAGGCTCCTCGGCCGCCTTGGAACCATCTTCGTATCGGACGCATCGCGGGATAGGGGGCTGTCACTGGTAGTCGCCCCAAGCGTGTCCGATGCTTGGACCATTCCTAGGCGGCCCTGAAGCCTCTTCCGTCTAGCCGTTGGGGCCTTCCCGCCCCATCCCTCGCCTCGCACCCCCGATTGCTATGCGGTGAGGCTCCTCGGCCGCCTTGGAACCATCTGTGTATCGGACGCATCGCGGGATAAGGGGTTGGCACTGGCAGTCGCCCCAAGCGCGTCCGATGCTTGGACCATTCCGAGGTGGCCCTGAAGCCTCTTCCGTCTAGCCGTTGGGGCCTTCCCGCCCCATCCCTCGCCTCGCACCCCGATTGATATGCGGTGAGGCTCCTCGGCCGCCTTGGAACTATCTGTGTATCGGACGCATCGCGGGATAAGGGGTTGGCACTGGTAGTCGTCCCAATCGCATCCGATGCTTGGACCATTCCGAGGCGGCCCTGCAGCCTCTTCCGTTTAGCCGTCGGGGCCTTCCCGCCGCATCCCTCGCCTCGCATCCCGATTCCTATGCGGTGAGTCTTCTCGGCCGCCGCGGAACTATACCTGTTATTGCTACTGCATCCTTCGGCTGGTAACCTCCTCTGCCGCCTTGGAACGTTCTCTTTGTCGGACGCGTCGCGGGATAAGGGGTTGGCACTGGTAGTCGCCCCAAGCGCGCCCGATGCATAGACCGCTCCGAGTCGACCTTGCTTTCAGCCTCTCACATGCATAGACCTCTCTGAGTCGACCCTGCAGCCTCTCACGTTTAGCCTTTGGAATCTCGCCTCACAACATGATTGCTATCCTTGATGCATCCCTTGCCTCGAGCCCTGATTGCTTTCTTGGCTGCATCCCTCCTCTCCTCACAGCCCGGTTGTCATCACTGCTTCATCCGTCGCTTCATGCATTCTGGCTGCTGGGCCCTTCCCACCGCACACCTCGATTGCTATCTCTTCTGCATCACACACCCCGATTGCTATCTCTGCTACATCCCTCGGCTCTCACTTCTGCATCCTTCGCCTCACACCTCGATTGCTATCAATGCTGCATCCGTAACCTCACACCCCGATTGCTATGCGGGGAGGCTCCTTGGCCGCCTTGGAAATTTCTGTGTGTCGGACGCACCGCGGGATAAGGGGTTGGCACTGGTAGTCGCCCCAAGTGCGCCCGATTCTTAGACCGCTTCGAGGTGACCTCGTAGCCTCTTTCGTCCAGGCTTCCTGCCTTCAACGCCCTTTTTACACCTCGATTGCTATGCGCGGGCTCGTTGGCGTCTATCACCTCTCTGCGAAGAGTGGCACGATGATTGTTGGGGTAAATCGTAGCAGTCCGATCTCTGGCCTTGGGCCATTGTGAGGGCTGATCGATTTCCTGTGCGCATCTCGTGTTCGCCCAGTAACAGACTCGACGACTTGTAATCGGTCTTGTTCCCGATTGTTCCTGGAGGTAGTCTTCGGAACTCTTGGATTTGACCTGTCACTCGAACTGTCCTCTTCCGAGGATGCTTGTGTGTGTGTGCTTGTGCCATTTCCTTGGCGGTATTAACGAGATATTAAAGAGCGGAGTGAGCGCCTCGCCCAGCTATGTTTGGGGCTCTCACTCCCTTACCCGGTGTGCGACCGCTTTGCACGTAGGTTGCGGAGCATCGCGACTCTTTCGATGTTTGGCGGTTGTCTTCCGGTGATGCGTTGGTCCCGAAGTGCACGTTACTAGCATTTCTGCCATTGTTCTCGATCTTTGGCACGTTCCTTCGTTGCAATTGGATATATATCTCCGTTTATACGCGCAGGCTTCTCCCGCCTATTCAGCGCTGTCCCACTCTCAGCACTCTCGTGGTCTCCTTGGCTTCTCTCTCCCGTGAGCGAGCTCTCTTCTCGAGTCTTTTCCATGTCCCATGGAGGTTGCCTTGCGAAATTCGGGCACACAAACGTGACCG
>NW_026729706.1:0-20000 GCF_030272615.1 Cryptomeria japonica | reverse complement strand
TTTGCCCCGGCTGCGCTCCGAAGCGGGGTTATTGGAGCGCCGCCTCTTTTTTTGTCGGAGCGTTTGGTGGGGTTTCTCGCATTGGCTCTTCCGAGGCCCGGTTGCCACCCTGGCGCGCACGAAGTCGGAAGTAGGGTTAATTGCCCGGGTGCGCACCTTTGCCAGGGTGGGCACCTTACCTGGGCTGCGCACCAGGGCGGGCTCAAGATGGCACGCGCGTTCCGTTTTTTTCACTATCTTTCAAAACGGAAATTTTAAAATCTCCTTTTTTTTTTGCCTTTTCTGGAAATTAGTGAAGGCAGCGCATCAAAGGTGCGCACCTCGCTGCCCACCTTGGTGTGCTCTGAGGTGCGCACCCGGGAGCGCTACGAAGTGTGCTCCAAGGTGCGGCGTGCACGTTGTCGGAGCCCGGTTTGCCCCGGGTGCGCACCTCGCCTGCACCTTGGCCGGGGTGGGCACCTTGGCTGGGTTTGCCCAGGGTGCGCTCCGAAGCGGGGTTACTGGAGCGCCCCCTCTTTTTTTGTCAGAGCGTTTGGTGGGGTTTCTCGCATTGGCTCTTCCCAGGCCCGGTTGTTGGGTGCGCTCCCACCCTGGCGCGCGCGAAGTTGGAAGTTGGGTTAATTGCCCGGGCGCGCACCTTCGCCAGGGTGGGCACCTTGGTGCGCACACCTTGGCTGGGCTGCGCACCAGGGCGGGCTCAAGATGGCACCAGCATTCCCTTTTTCTCACTATCTTTCAAAACGGAAATTTTAAAATCTCGTTTTTTTTTTGCCTTTTATGGAAATTAGTGAAGGCATCGCATCAAAGGTGCGCACCTCGCTGCCCACCTTGGTGTGCTCCGAGGTGCCCACCACGGTGCGCAACGCCGGTGCGAACCCGGGAGCGCCCCGATGTGTGCTCCAAGGTGCGGCGTGCACGAAGTCGGACCCCGGTTTGCCCCGGGTGCGCACCTCGCGTGCACCTTGGTGCGCACACCTTGGCTGGGTTGCGCGGCCTGGTGGGCACCATGGTGCGCACCAAGGAGCGCTCCGAAGTGTGCTCCAAGGTGCGGCGTGCACGAAGTCGGAGCCCGGTTTGCCCCGGGTACGCACCTCGCGTGCACCTTCGCCGGGGTGGGCACCTCGGCTGGGTTGCGCGCCCTGGTGCGCACCAAGGAGCGCTCCGAAGTGTGCTCCAAGGTGCGGCGTGCACGAAGTCGGAGCCCGGTTTGCCCCGGGTGCGCACCTCGCGTGCACCTTCGGCGGGGTTGCGCGCCCTGGTGGGCACCATGGTGCGCACCAAGGAGCGCTCCGAAGTGTGCTCCAAGGTGCGGCGTGCACGAAGTCGGAGCCCGGTTTGCCCCGGGTGCGCACCTCGCGTGCACCTTCGGCGGGGTTGCGCGCCCTGGTGGGCACCATGGTGCGCACCAAGGAGCGCTCCGAAGTGTGCTCCAAGGTGCGGCGTGCACGAAGTCGGAGCCCGGTTTGCCCCGGGTGCGCACCTCGCGTGCACCTTCGCCGCGGTGGGCACCATGGCGTGCACGAAGTCGGAGCCCGGTTTGCCCCGGGTGCGCACCTCGCGTGCACCTTCGCCGGGGTGGGCACCTCGGCTGGGTTGCGCGCCCTGGTGCGCACCAAGGAGCGCTCCGAAGTGTGCTCCAAGGTGCGGCGTGCACGAAGTCGGAGCCCGGTTTGCCCCGGGTGCGCACCTCGCGTGCACCTTCGCCAGGGTGGGCACCTCGGTGCGCACACCTTCTCAATGTTTTCTTGCCTTTTCTGGAAATTGGTGAAGGCAGCGCATCAAAGGTGCGCACCTCGGTGTGCTCCGAGGTGCGAACCCGAGAGCGCTCCGAGGTGCCCACGAAGTCGAAAGTCGGGTTAATTGCATTGTTTTCCCCGGGTGCGCTCCGAGGTGCGCAACATCGGCGCGCACCAAGGAGGGCTCCGAAGTGTGCTCCAAGGTGCGCACGATGGCGTGCACCTCTGGTGCGCACGATTCGGAGCTCGGTTTGACCGGGGTGCGCACACCTTGGCTGGGTTGCGCACCTTTTGTGCGCTCCAAGGTGCGCACGAAGTCGGAGCTCGGTTTGCCCCGGGTGCGCACCTTCGCCAGGGTGCGCACCTTGATGCGCACGCCTTGGCTGGGCTGCGCACCTTGGTGGGCGCCATGGTGCGCACCTTTCGTGCGCTCCAAGGTGCGCACGAAGTCGGAGCTCGGTTTGCCCCGGGTGCGCACCTTGGTGGGCGCCATGGTGCACTCCGAGGTGCCCAAGATTGGTGCGCACCAAGGAGCGCTCCGAAGTGCGCTCCAAGGTGCGCGCGAAGTCGAAAGTTGGGTTAATTGTCCGGTTTGCCTCGGGTGCGCACCTTGCGTGCACCTTCGCCAGGGTGGGCGCCTTGGTGCGCACACCTTGGCTGGGCTGCGCACACCTTGGCACCCGCGTTTCCTTCATTTTAAATTTTTTTTTTTTACAATCTCTCAAGTGGGAAATTCTATAATCTCAACTTTTTTTGCCTTTTCAGGAAACTTTTGAATGGAGCGCATCATTGGTGCGCTCCGAAGTGTGCTCCAAAGCTCTCTCCAGCTGCGTGCACCTGCCCCGGCCGCGCACCCGGCCCCGCCCAGCTTCGCTCACCTGTCCCGGGCGTCTGGTGCGGAACCTTAGAGTAAGAAACATCACCGTGCACCTTGGCCAACGTGCGCGACTCGACCGAGCGCGCACTGGCCGAGGTGCACACCGATTTCACCTGGGTGCGCGCGCAGCACCTCGGGCGCACCGGGGTGCGCGCACAACGCCCGGGTTGCACCGTGGCCTGTGTGCTCGGGGCGCCTCGGGTGCGCGCTCGGTGTCGCCCCCGCGCGCGCGGTAGTGCGGGCAGCGCACCCCGGCCCGGCCCGGCCCCGACGAGAACGCAAACGGGCAAAAGGTTTATTCAAATAGCATTGCGATGCCCGGCGAAAAACTAAAAAAGGGTGCAACACCGGGACTTCCCGGGAGGTCACCCATCCCAGTACTACTCCGGCCCAAGCGCGCTTAACTGCGGAGTTCTGATGGGATCCGGTGCACTAACGCTGGTATGATCGCACCCGTTATGAGCTTGTCGCAGTGTGTACTTAGCAAACCGCGACCCACGTGCGAATCCACCCCGGCCACCCACCCCCGTCGAGGTGCACACCCTCCCTCGCGAAGTGCGCCCCGTTCGCCAAGTGTGAGCCCTGCCCGGGTGCGCGCACCTTGCTAGGGCGTCGGGTGTGCACCCGGCCCGGCCTACGTGCGTGCACCTGTAGGGGGCGTCGTGTGCGTGCAGTGTCCCGTCTGCAACGCGGTGCCCACACACCACCTCGGGCGCAACGACCTGCGCTCACATGTGGGCCGAGTGCACCTTGGTGCATGTTCGGGGCGCCTCGGGTGCACGCTCGATCTTGCCCCGGTGCACCAAGGCGCTCGGTTTGCCCCGGGTGCGCACTTGGTGCAAGGTGGGCACCCAAAATAGGGATCAAGCACCAAAACACAAGTTTCGGGATGCAAAATGGGACCCAAGGACCACAAATGCGTTCCAAGACCCATGATGGGTCCACGAGAACAAAAATGTGTTCCGAGACTTAATAAACAAATATTGGGTTTTAGGAGAAGAAACATGCTCTGATGCCCAAAACGAGAATCGACCCCGAAAAGGCCACAGGCCAAAAGTGGGATGCGAGACAAAAAAAAATGGGACCCGAGGACCAAAATTGGGTTCCCAGGTCGAAGACAGGGCAACCGGACAAGAAACGACCTCTAAGGCTCGAAATGAGTCCCGACGACTAAAACTTGACAAGAAGCACCCATCAGGCACCCAACTCGACACCCATGGGATGCCGACCCACCCGGGCTTCCACCTAGCACACCTTGGCACCCACCCACCCTCGCACCCAACCTCGCACCCAACTTAGCACCTTTGAACCCACATTGGCACTCACCCTGACCCTGGCACCTTGGAACCCACATTGGCACTCACCTTGACCCTGGCACCCACCTTTGCACTCACCTTGGGACCCACCCTGGCTCCCACCTCGGCACCCACCCAGACACCCACCTTGGTTCCTTGGCACCCACCTTGGATCCTTGGCACCCACCCCGACACCCACCTTGGCACGCAACTTGGCTACTTGCCACCCACCTTGGCTCCTTGACGCCCACCCCGACAACCACCCCGTGACCTACCCTGGCTAGGGTTGGTGCACACCCACCCTGGTGCCCACCTTGGCACCCACCCTATGACCCACCTTGGCACGCACCTTAGTACCCACCCCGTTACCCACCCTAGGACCCACCCCGTGACCCACCTTGGCCAGGGTGGGTGCCTTGGTGCGCACAACTTGCCTGGGCTGCACACCAGGGCGGGCTCAAGATGGCACCCGCGTTCCGTTTTTTTCACTATCTTTCAAAACGGAAATTTTAAAATCTCATTTTTTTCTTTTTTTTGCCTTTTCTGGAAATTAGTGAAGGCAGCGCATCAAAGGTGCGCAATGCTGGTGCGAACCCGGGAGCGCTCCGATGTGTGCTCCAAGGTGCGGCGTGCACGAAGTCCGAGCCCGGTTTGCCCCGGGTGCGCACCTCGCGTGCACCTTCGCCGGGGTGAGCACCTTGGCTGGGTTGCGCGCCCTGGTGCGTACCAAGGAGCGCTCTGAAGTGTGCTCCAAGGTGCGGCGTGCACGAAGTCGGAGCCCGGTTTGCCCCGGGTGTGCACCTCGGGTGCGCACCTCGCGTGCACCTTCGCTGCGGTGGGCACCTTGGCTGGGTTGCGCGCCTTGGTGGGCACCATGCAGTGCACGAAGTCGGAGCCCGGTTTGCCCCGGGCGCGCACCTCCGCCAGGGTGGGCACCTTGGTGCGCACAACTTGCCTGGGCTGCGCATCAGGAAGGGCTCAAGATGGCACCCGCGTTCCGTTTTTTTCACTATCTTTCAGAACGGAAATTTTAAAATATCGTTTTTTTTTGCCTTTTCTGGAAATTAGTGAAGGCAGCGCATCAAAGGTGCGCAACGCTGGTGCGAACCTGGGAGCGCTCCGATGTGTGCTCCAAGGTGCGGCGTGCACGAAGTCGGAGCCCGGTTTGCCTCGGGTGCGCCCTGGTGGGCACCATGGTGCGCACCAAGGAGCGCTCCGAAGTGTGCTCCAAGGTGCGGCCTGCACGAAGTCGGAGCCCGGTTTGCCCCGGGTGTGCACCTCGGGTGGGCACCTTGGTGCGCATGCCTTGCCTGGGCTGCGCACCAGGGCGGGCTCAAGATGGCACCCGCGTTCCTTTTTTTTCACTATCTTTCAAAACGGAAATTTTAAAATCTCATTTTTTTTTGCCTTTTTCTGGAAATTAGTGAAGGCAGCGCATCAAAGGTGCGCACCTCGCTGCCCACCACGGTGCGCAACGCCGGTGGGCACCCGGGAGTGCTTCGAAGTGTGCTCCAAGGTGCTGCGTGCACGTTGTCGGAGCCCGGTTTGCCCCGGGTGCGCACCTCGCGTGCACCTTCGTCGGGGTGGGCACCTTGGCTTGGTTTGCCCCGGCTGCGCTCCGAAGCGGGGTTATTGGAGCGCCGCCTCTTTTTTTGTCGGAGCGTTTGGTGGGGTTTCTCGCATTGGCTCTTCCGAGGCCCGGTTGCCACCCTGGCGCGCACGAAGTCGGAAGTAGGGTTAATTGCCCGGGTGCGCACCTTTGCCAGGGTGGCACCTTACCTGGGCTGCGCACCAGGGCGGGCTCAAGATGGCACGCGCGTTCCGTTTTTTTCACTATCTTTCAAAACGGAAATTTTAAAATCTCCTTTTTTTTTTGCCTTTTCTGGAAATTAGTGAAGGCAGCGCATCAAAGGTGCGCACCTCGCTGCCCACCTTGGTGTGCTCTGAGGTGCGCACCCGGGAGCGCTACGAAGTGTGCTCCAAGGTGCGGCGTGCACGTTGTCGGAGCCCGGTTTGCCCCGGGTGCGCACCTCGCCTGCACCTTGGCCGGGGTGGGCACCTTGGCTGGGTTTGCCCAGGGTGCGCTCCGAAGCGGGGTTACTGGAGCGCCCCCTCTTTTTTTGTCAGAGAGTTTGGTGGGGTTTCTCGCATTGGCTCTTCCCAGGCCCGGTTGTTGGGTGCGCTCCCACCCTGGCGCGCGCGAAGTTGGAAGTTGGGTTAATTGCCCGGGCGCGCACCTTCGCCAGGGTGGGCACCTTGGTGCGCAAACCTTGGCTGGGCTGCGCACCAGGGCGGGCTCAAGATGGCACCAGCATTCCCTTTTTCTCACTATCTTTCAAAACGGAAATTTTAAAATCTCGTTTTTTTTTTGCCTTTTATGGAAATTAGTGAAGGCATCGCATCAAAGGTGCGCACCTCGCTGCCCACCTTGGTGTGCTCCGAGGTGCCCACCACGGTGCGCAACGCCGGTGCGAACCCGGGAGCGCCCCGATGTGTGCTCCAAGGTGCGGCGTGCACGAAGTCGGACCCCGGTTTGCCCCGGGTGCGCACCTCGCGTGCACCTTGGTGCGCACACCTTGGCTGGGTTGCGCGGCCTGGTGGGCACCATGGTGCGCACCAAGGAGCGCTCCGAAGTGTGCTCCAAGGTGCGGCGTGCACGAAGTCGGAGCCCGGTTTGCCCCGGGTGCGCACCTTCGCCGCGGTGGGCACCATGGCGTGCACGAAGTCGGAGCCCGGTTTGCCCCGGGTGCGCACCTCGCGTGCACCTTCGCCGGGGTGGGCACCTCGGCTGGGTTGCGCGCCCTGGTGCGCACCAAGGAGCGCTCTGAAGTGTGCTCCAAGGTGCGGCGTGCACGAAGTCGGAGCCCGGTTTGCCCCGGGTGTGCACCTCGGGTGCGCACCTCGCGTGCACCTTCGCTGCGGTGGGCACCTTGGCTGGGTTGCGCGCCTTGGTGGGCACCATGCAGTGCACGAAGTCGGAGCCCGGATTGCCCCGGGCGCGCACCTCCGCCAGGGTGGGCACCTTGGTGCGCACAACTTGCCTGGGCTGCGCACCAGGAAGGGCTCAAGATGGCACCCGCGTTCCGTTTTTTTCACTATCTTTCAGAACGGAAATTTTAAAATCTCGTTTTTTTTTGCCTTTTCTGGAAATTAGTGAAGGCAGCGCATCAAAGGTGCGCAACGCTGGTGCGAACCTGGGAGCGCTCCGATGTGTGCTCCAAGGTGCGGCGTGCACGAAGTCGGACCCCGGTTTGCCCCGGGTGCGCACCTCGCGTGCACCTTGGTGCGCACACCTTGGCTGGGTTGCGCGCCCTGGTGGGCACCATGGTGCGCACCAAGGAGCGCTCCGAAGTGTGCTCCAAGGTGCGGCGTGCACGAAGTCGGAGCCCGGTTTGCCCCGGGTGCGCACCTCGCGTGCACCTTCGCCGCGGTGGGCACCATGGCGTGCACGAAGTCGGAGCCCGGTTTGCCCCGGGTGCGCACCTCGCGTGCACCTTCGCCGGGGTGGGCACCTTGGTGTGCAGACCTTGGCTGGGTTGCGCGCCCTGGTGGGCACCATGGTGCGCACCAAGGAGCGCTCCGAAGTGTGCTCCAAGGTGCGGCCTGCACGAAGTCGGAGCCCGGTTTGCCCCGGGTGTGCACCTCGGGTGGGCACCTTGGTGCGCATGCCTTGCCTGGGCTGCGCACCAGGGCGGGCTCAAGATGGCACCCGCGTTCCTTTTTTTTCACTATCTTTCAAAACGGAAATTTTAAAATCTCATTTTTTTTGCCTTTTTCTGGAAATTAGTGAAGGCAGCGCATCAAAGGTGCGCACCTCGCTGCCCACCACGGTGCGCAACGCCGGTGGGCACCCGGGAGTGCTTCGAAGTGTGCTCCAAGGTGCTGCGTGCACGTTGTCGGAGCCCGGTTTGCCCCGGGTGCGCACCTCGCGTGCACCTTCGTCGGGGTGGGCACCTTGGCTGGGTTTGCCCCGGCTGCGCTCCGAAGCGGGGTTATTGGAGCGCCGCCTCTTTTTTTGTCGGAGCGTTTGGTGGGGTTTCTCGCATTGGCTCTTCCGAGGCCCGGTTGCCACCCTGGCGCGCACGAAGTCGGAAGTAGGGTTAATTGCCCGGGTGCGCACCTTTGCCAGGGTGGGCACCTTACCTGGGCTGCGCACCAGGGCGGGCTCAAGATGGCACGCGCGTTCCGTTTTTTTCACTATCTTTCAAAACGGAAATTTTAAAATCTCCTTTTTTTTTTGCCTTTTCTGGAAATTAGTGAAGGCAGCGCATCAAAGGTGCGCACCTCGCTGCCCACCTTGGTGTGCTCTGAGGTGCGCACCCGGGAGCGCTACGAAGTGTGCTCCAAGGTGCGGCGTGCACGTTGTCGGAGCCCGGTTTGCCCCGGGTGCGCACCTCGCCTGCACCTTGGCCGGGGTGGGCACCTTGGCTGGGTTTGCCCAGGGTGCGCTCCGAAGCGGGGTTACTGGAGCGCCCCCTCTTTTTTTGTCAGAGCGTTTGGTGGGGTTTCTCGCATTGGCTCTTCCCAGGCCCGGTTGTTGGGTGCGCTCCCACCCTGGCGCGCGCGAAGTTGGAAGTTGGATTAATTGCCCGGGCGCGCACCTTCGCCAGGGTGGGCACCTTGGTGCGCACACCTTGGCTGGGCTGCGCACCAGGGCGGGCTCAAGATGGCACCAGCATTCCCTTTTTCTCACTATCTTTCAAAACGGAAATTTTAAAATCTCGTTTTTTTTTTGCCTTTTATGGAAATTAGTGAAGGCATCGCATCAAAGGTGCGCACCTCGCTGCCCACCTTGGTGTGCTCCGAGGTGCCCACCACGGTGCGCAACGCCGGTGCGAACCCGGGAGCGCCCCGATGTGTGCTCCAAGGTGCGGCGTGCACGAAGTCGGACCCCGGTTTGCCCCGGGTGCGCACCTCGCGTGCACCTTGGTGCGCACACCTTGGCTGGGTTGCGCGGCCTGGTGGGCACCATGGTGCGCACCAAGGAGCGCTCCGAAGTGTGCTCCAAGGTGCGGCGTGCACGAAGTCGGAGCCCGGTTTGCCCCGGGTACGCACCTCGCGTGCACCTTCGCCGGGGTGGGCACCTCGGCTGGGTTGCGCGCCCTGGTGCGCACCAAGGAGCGCTCCGAAGTGTGCTCCAAGGTGCGGCGTGCACGAAGTCGGAGCCCGGTTTGCCCCGGGTGCGCACCTTCGCCGCGGTGCGCACCATGGCGTGCACGAAGTCGGAGCCCGGTTTGCCCCGGGTGCGCACCTCGCGTGCACCTTCGGCGGGGTTGCGCGCCCTGGTGGGCACCATGGTGCGCACCAAGGAGCGCTCCGAAGTGTGCTCCAAGGTGCGGCGTGCACGAAGTCGGAGCCCGGTTTGCCCCGGGTGCGCACCTCGCGTGCACCTTCGGCGGGGTTGCGCGCCCTGGTGGGCACCATGGTGCGCACCAAGGAGCGCTCCGAAGTGTGCTCCAAGGTGCGGCGTGCACGAAGTCGGAGCCCGGTTTGCCCCGGGTGCGCACCTCGCGTGCACCTTCGCCGCGGTGGGCACCATGGCGTGCACGAAGTCGGAGCCCGGTTTGCCCCGGGTGCGCACCTCGCGTGCACCTTCGCCGGGGTGGGCACCTCGGCTGGGTTGCGCGCCCTGGTGCGCACCAAGGAGCGCTCCGAAGTGTGCTCCAAGGTGCGGCGTGCACGAAGTCGGAGCCCGGTTTGCCCCGGGTGCGCACCTCGCGTGCACCTTCGCCAGGGTGGGCACCTCGGTGCGCACACCTTCTCAATGTTTTCTTGCCTTTTCTGGAAATTGGTGAAGGCAGCGCATCAAAGGTGCGCACCTCGGTGTGCTCCGAGGTGCGAACCCGAGAGCGCTCCGAGGTGCCCACGAAGTCGAAAGTCGGGTTAATTGCATTGTTTTCCCCGGGTGCGCTCCGAGGTGCGCAACATCGGCGCGCACCAAGGAGGGCTCCGAAGTGTGCTCCAAGGTGCGCACGATGGCGTGCACCTCTGGTGCGCACGATTCGGAGCTCGGTTTGACCGGGGTGCGCACACCTTGGCTGGGTTGCGCACCTTTTGTGCGCTCCAAGGTGCGCACGAAGTCGGAGCTCGGTTTGCCCCGGGTGCGCACCTTCGCCAGGGTGCGCACCTTGATGCGCACGCCTTGGCTGGGCTGCGCACCTTGGTGGGCGCCATGGTGCGCACCTTTCGTGCGCTCCAAGGTGCGCACGAAGTCGGAGCTCGGTTTGCCCCGGGTGCGCACCTTGGTGGGCGCCATGGTGCACTCCGAGGTGCCCAAGATTGGTGCGCACCAAGGAGCGCTCCGAAGTGCGCTCCAAGGTGCGCGCGAAGTCGAAAGTTGGGTTAATTGTCCGGTTTGCCTCGGGTGCGCACCTTGCGTGCACCTTCGCCAGGGTGGGCGCCTTGGTGCGCACACCTTGGCTGGGCTGCGCACACCTTGGCACCCGCGTTTCCTTCATTTTAAATTTTTTTTTTTTACAATCTCTCAAGTGGGAAATTCTATAATCTCAACTTTTTTTGCCTTTTCAGGAAACTTTTGAATGGAGCGCATCATTGGTGCGCTCCGAAGTGTGCTCCAAAGCTCTCTCCAGCTGCGTGCACCTGCCCCGGCCGCGCACCCGGCCCCGCCCAGCTTCGCTCACCTGTCCCGGGCGTCTGGTGCGGAACCTTAGAGTAAGAAACATCACCGTGCACCTTGGCCAACGTGCGCGACTCGACCGAGCGCGCACTGGCCGAGGTGCACACCGATTTCACCTGGGTGCGCGCGCAGCACCTCGGGCGCACCGGGGTGCGCGCACAACGCCCGGGTTGCACCGTGGCCTGTGTGCTCGGGGTGCCTCGGGTGCGCGCTCGGTGTCGCCCCCGCGCGCGCGGTAGTGCGGGCAGCGCACCCCGGCCCGGCCCGGCCCCGACGAGAACGCAAACGGGCAAAAGGTTTATTCAAATAGCATTGCGACGCCCGGCGAAAAACTAAAAAAGGGTGCAACACCGGGACTTCCCGGGAGGTCACCCATCCCAGTACTACTCCGGCCCAAGCGCGCTTAACTGCGGAGTTCTGATGGGATCCGGTGCACTAATGCTGGTATGATCGCACCCGTTATGAGCTTGTCGCAGTGTGTACTTAGCAAACCGCGACCCACGTGCGAATCCACCCCGGCCACCCACCCCCGTCGAGGTGCACACCCTCCCTCGCGAAGTGCGCCCCGTTCGCCAAGTGTGAGCCCTGCCCGGGTGCGCGCACCTTGCTAGGGCGTCGGGTGTGCACCCGGCCCGGCCTACGTGCGTGCACCTGGAGGGGGCGTCGTGTGCGTGCAGTGTCCCGTCTGCAACGCGGTGCCCACACACCACCTCGGGCGCAACGACCTGCGCTCACATGTGGGCCGAGTGCACCTTGGTGCATGTTCGGGGCGCCTCGGGTGCACGCTCGATCTTGCCCCGGTGCACCAAGGCGCTCGGTTTGCCCCGGGTGCGCACTTGGTGCAAGGTGGGCACCCAAAATAGGGATCAAGCACCAAAACACAAGTTTCGGGATGCAAAATGGGACCCAAGGACCACAAATGCGTTCCAAGACCCATGATGGGTCCACGAGAACAAAAATGTGTTCCGAGACTTAATAAACAAATATTGGGTTTTAGGAGAAGAAACATGCTCTGATGCCCAAAACGAGAATCGACCCCGAAAAGGCCACAGGCCAAAAGTGGGATGCGAGACAAAAAAAAATGGGACCCGAGGACCAAAATTGGGTTCCCAGGTCGAAGACAGGGCAACCGGACAAGAAACGACCTCTAAGGCTCGAAATGAGTCCCGACGACTAAAACTTGACAAGAAGCACCCATCAGGCACCCAACTCGACACCCATGGGATGCCGACCCACCCGGGCTTCCACCTAGCACACCTTGGCACCCACCCACCCTCGCACCCAACCTCGCACCCAACTTAGCACCTTTGAACCCACATTGGCACTCACCCTGACCCTGGCACCTTGGAACCCACATTGGCACTCACCTTGACCCTGGCACCCACCTTTGCACTCACCTTGGGACCCACCCTGGCTCCCACCTCGGCACCCACCCAGACACCCACCTTGGTTCCTTGGCACCCACCTTGGATCCTTGGCACCCACCCCGACACCCACCTTGGCACGCAACTTGGCTACTTGCCACCCACCTTGGCTCCTTGACGCCCACCCCGACAACCACCCCGTGACCTACCCTGGCTAGGGTTGGTGCACACCCACCCTGGTGCCCACCTTGGCACCCACCCTATGACCCACCTTGGCACGCACCTTAGTACCCACCCCGTTACCCACCCTAGGACCCACCCCGTGACCCACCTTGGCCAGGGTGGGTGCACCCACCCTGGTGCCCACCTTGGCACCCACCCATCCTAGCACCCAGCCTGTGACCGGGCTTGGAACCCAACCTTGCACCCGCACCCGTCTTGGCCAGTGTGGGTGCGCACCCATCCTGGCACCCACGTTGTGACACACCCTTTAACCCACGCACCCTAGCACCCACGTTGGCACCCACCTTGGAACCCAACCTAGCAACTTGGCACCCACCCCGTGACCCACCTTGGCATCCACCATAGCAGTCGCCGACTTGGCACCCACCTCGGCACCCACCTTGACACTTGTGGACCCACCTTGCCACTCACCCTAGCATCGACCCATCCTAGCACCCACCCTGGCACCTTTGCACCCTAGCACTCACCCATCCTAGCACCTAACCTGTGACCCACCTTGACACTCACCCTCGCACCCACCTTGGAACCCAACCTAGCACCCACCCACCCTGACACCAACCCTAGCACCTACCCACCCTTGCACCCACCCTGTGACCCATCTTGGCACCCACCCATCCTACCACTCAACCTATCACCCACCTTCTCACCCACCTTGGCATCCACCTTAGCACCCACCCACACTGGCACCTTGGCACCCACCTCGGGCAAGGTGGGTGCACACCCACCCTGGCACCCAATTTAGAACCCACCGAGCATGTTACCCACCTTGGCACCCACATTGCAGCCCACCCTAGTACCCACCCTATGACCCACATTGGCATCCACACCCTAGCACCCAGGCACCTCGACACCCGCCTTGACACCCACCCTAGCACTGAACCTGTGACCCACCTTGGAACTCACCCTAGAACCCACCCACCCTGTGAACCACCTTGGCATCCACCTTAGCACCCACCCACCTTGGCACCCACTCTAGCACTCACCCATCCTAACACCCAACTTGTTACCCACCTTGGCACCCGCCCTCGCGTCCACCTTGAAACCCACCCTAGCACCCACCCACGCAGGAGCCCACCTTGGCACCCAACCTAACACCCACGCATCCTGGCACCCAACTTGTGACCCACCTTGGAACCCACCCTAGTACCCACCTTTGAACCCACTATATCACCAACCCACCTTGGCACCCACCCTATGACCCTCTTTGGAATCCACCCTAGCACGCACCCACCCTGGCACCCACCATGGAGCGCACCCTAGCACCCACCCACCTCGGCACGCACCTCAACACCCACCTTGGTGTGCGCACTGCGCCAACCTCTCAAAGACCCTATGTGGTGCGCTCCAAAGTGTACACCTTTGGTGCGCTCCAAGGTGCGCACCTTTGGTGCACACCGAGGTGCACACCAAAGTGTGCACCGAGGTGAGCACCAAAGTGCACTCCAGGGTGCACACCAAGGCGTGCACCTTTGGTGCGGTCAATGCAAACGAATTCGGAAGTTGGGGTCGATGTCCTAATCGCTGCTGCAGACTACACGTATGAGAATCGGACAAATAGCTTTATATAGGGGAGGTGTTGCGTTTGATGGGTCGACTCCCCTGGTTGTGTGCACTGCACCAACTTCAAAGACCCTGTCTTGTTTAAGAAGTCAAAAGTTGGGGTGGATGTCCTAATCATTGCTGCAGTCTACGCATGTATGAGAATCAGACAAATAGCTTATATAGGGGAGGTGTTGCATTCGGTGGGTTGACTCCCCTGGTTGTGCGCACTGCGCCAACCTCAAAGACCCCGCATAGCAGAAGAAGTCGGAAGTCGGATTTTGGTGAGCACCAAGGCGTGCACCTTTGGTGCGGTCAACGCAGACGAATTCAGAAGTTGGGGTGGATGTCCTAATCGTTGTTGCAGGCTACACATGTATGAGAATCAGACAAATAGCTTATATAGGGGAGGTGTTGGGTTTGATGGGTCAACTCCCTTGGTTGTGCGCATTACGCCAACCTCAAAGACCTTGTTTTCGTTAAGAAGTCAAAAGTTGGGGTCAATGTCCTAATGGCTCCTGCAGGCTACACATGTATGAGAATCAGACAAATAGCTTATATAGGGGAGGTGTTGGGTTTGATGGGTCGACTCCCCTGGTTGTGCGCATTACGTCAACCTCAAAGACCTTGTTTTCGTTAAGAAGTCAAAAGTTGGGGTCGATGTCCTAATTGCTCCTGTAGACTACACATGTATGAGAATCAGACAAATAGCTTATATAGGGGAGGTGTTGGGTTTGATGGGTTGACTCCCCTAGTTGTTCGCATTACACCAACCTCAAAGACCTTGTTTTCGTTTAGAAGCCGAAAGTTGGGGTCGATGTCCTAATTGCTCCTGCAGGCTACGCATGTATGAGAATCAGACAAATAGCTTATATAGGGGAGGTGTTGGGTTTGATGGGTCGACTCCCCTGGTTGTGCGCATTGCGCCAACCTCAAAGACCCTGCATTGCGGATGAAGTCGAAAGTCAGAGTTTGGTGTGCTACAAGGTGTGGTCGAAGGTGCTCACCTAGGTGTGCACCTTTGGAGCACAGGAAAAGTGCCCTCCAAAAGTGCGCACCTTTGGAGTGCACAAAAGTGCCCTCCAAAAGTGCGCACCTTTGGAGCGCAGAAAAGTGCCCTCCAAAAAGTGCCCTCCAAAAGTGCGCACCTTTGGAGCGCAGAAAAGTGCCCTCCAAAAAGTGCCCTCCAAAAGTGCGCACCTTTGGAGCGCAGAAAAGTGCCCTCCAAAAAGTGCCCTCCAAAAGTGCGCACCTTTGGAGCGCAGAAAAGTGCCCTCCAAAAAGTGCCCTCCAAAAGTGCGCACCTTTGGAGCGCAGAAAAGTGCCCTCCAAAAAGTGCCCTCCAAAAGTGCGCACCTTTGGAGCGCAGAAAAGTGCCCTCCAAAAAGTGCCCTCCAAAAGTGCGCACCTTTGGAGCGCAGAAAAGTGCCCTCCAAAAAGTGCCCTCCAAAAGTGCGCACCTTTGGAGCGCAGAAAAGTGCCCTCCAAAAAGTGCCCTCCAAAAGTGCGCACCTTTGGAGCGCAGAAAAGTGCCCTCCAAAAAGTGCCCTCCAAAAGTGCGCACCTTTGGAGCGCAGAAAAGTGCCCTCCAAAAGTGCGCACTTTTGGTGCGCACCAAGGCGCTGGTTCGGTCGTTGCAGGCGAGTTCGGAAGTTGGGGTCGATGTCCTGAGCGGAGGTGCAAACTACACAGGTGTCGGAATCGGACAAATAGCTTATATAGGGGAGGTGTATGCTTCGATGGGTCGACTCCCCAGGTTGAGCGCACCGCGCCAACCTCAAAGACCCTACGGTATGGATGAAGTCGGAAGTTGGGTCCGATGACCGATTCGATTAGTAGGTATGCTCATGAGGTCGGAATTTGGGTCCGATGACCTGCCATGTGCAGGAAGGCGAATGTTGACACTGTGCGTTGCAAGGTGCACACCAAGGCGCTGGTGCGGTCTTTTTAGTCGAGTTCGGAAGTTGGGGTCGATGTCCTGATCGGAGGTGCAAGCTACACAGGTGTGGGAATCGGACAAATAGCTTATATAGGGGAGGTGTATGCTTCGTTGGGTCGACTCCCCGGGTTGAGCGCACCGCGCCAACCTCAAAGACCCTACGGTATGGATGAAGTCGGAAGTTGGGTCCGATGACCGATTCGATATGTAGGCATACTCGCGAGGTCGGAATTTGGGTCCGATGACCTGCCACGTGCAGGAAGGCGAATGTTGGCACTGTGCGTTGCAAGGTGCGCACCAAGGCGCTGGTTCGGTCGTTGGAGGCGAGTTCGGAAGTTGGGGTCGATGTCTTGATCGGAGGTGCAAACTACACAGGTGTGGGAATCGGACAAATAGCTTATATAGGGGAGGTGTATGCTTCGTTGGGTCGACTCCCCGGGTTGAGCGCACCGCGCCAACCTCAAAGACCCTACGGTATGGATGAAGTCGGAAGTTGGGTCCGATGACCGATTCGATATGTAGGCATACTCGCGAGGTCGGAATTTGGGTCCGATGACCTGCCATGTGCAGGAAGGCGAATGTTGGGACTGTGCGTCGCAAGGTGCGCACCAAGGCGCTGGTGCCGTCGTTGCAGTCGAGTTCGGAAGTTGGGGTCGATGTCCTGGTCAGAGGTGCAAACTACACAGGTGTGGGAATCGGACAAATAGCTTATATAGGGGAGGTGTATGCTTCGATGGGTCGACTCCCTGGGTTGAGCGCACCGCGCCAACCTCAAAGACCCTACAGTATGGATGAAGTCGGAAGTTGGGTCCGATGACCGATTCGATACGTAGGCATATTGGCGAGGTCTGAATTTGTGTCCGATGACCTGCCATGCGCAGGAAGGCGGAATTTGGGTCCGATGACCGAGTTGATGGCGTGCCATGCGCAGAAAGGCGGAATTTGGGTCCGATGACCGAGTTGATGTTGATGGCCCGCCATGCACAGGAAGGCGGAATTTGGGTCCGATGACCGATTTGAAGGCGTGCCATACGCAAAAAGGCGGAGTTTGGGTCCGATGACCGAGTTGATATTGATGGCCCGCCATGCGCAGGAAGGCGGAATTTGGGTCCGATGACCTGACATACGCATGGAGTCCGACTCGGGGGCCGATGTTCGATTCGATGACTTGCATTGTGGGTAAAGTCGGAAGTTGTGGTCTTTGACCCGATTCGATGACCAGACTTCGGCTGCTTGAGAATCGGACAAATAACTTATATAGGGGAGGTAGTGTTCTCGAGCATCCTCCCCCCGTGCCCGTTTATGTCGATTGATGCTGGTGCTCGACTGGTTGGAGCGCTCGGATGCAAAAATCTTGCACCAGGATTTATCGATTGTGATGGACACGGCAAGTCTCCTGATTGCTATGCAGGAGCTCATCGTGAATCTCTATGCGGCCTTGGTATGGACTCGACCTGCGGAATGGTTCGGCAATGGTAGTCGCTCCAACACGTCCTTGCAATGGCCACAGAGGTGATTCGACTAGAGCTCCAGTCTAGCTTTTGGGTTGCTTGGCGGACTGGTATAGCCGCGATCGAGTTCCGGCCATGAACGTTTTAGATAGCTCTTGGGCTTTCTGGGACGGAAGTCGGAAGTTTGGGCTGTTGTCCGATTTGATGACCATTCTTCGGATGTGTGAGAATCGGACAAATAACTTATATAGGGGACTGTGTTGTCTCACGCAGCCCCCTCCGTGCCCCTCTATCTCGACCGATGTTGGTGCTTGAAAGGGTTGGGATCGCTCGGATTTATAAACGTGCACCACCATTTGTCGAGTGTGAGGGACGCGGCAGGTCTCCTAAATGCTATGCGGGCGCTCTCTGAGAATCTCTATCCGGCCTCGACACAGACTAGTCTTGCTGAATGGTTTGGCACTGGTAGTCGATCCAACACGTCGTTGTTGTGGCCGCCTAGGCGATTCGATTCGAGCCCCCGTCTAGCTTTTGGGTTGCTTGGCGGATTTTGCCCTATCCGCAAGTGAGCTCGGTCCCTAAACGTTCGAGAAACCCGATTGCTATGCGCCGACTCTCTTTCTTGCGAGCCTCCATCTAGCTTTTGGGTCTCTACGGAACGGAAGTCGGAATCTGGGACCGTTGTTTGATTCGACGAGGCAGACTACGGTTGTGCGAGAATCGGACAAATAACTTATATAGGGGAGGTGTTGACTGGAGCATTCTCCCCCGTGCCCCTCTAACTCGACCAATGCTGGCGCTCGAACGGTGGTAGCGCTCGGATTTTCATTGAGCGCCAGCATTGGTCGATTTAGAGGGGCATGCGAGATTCCCGAATGCTATGCGAGGGCTCTAACGGAAATGTCTATTGGTTTCGGTATGGATGCAATTGCGAGTGGTTCGGCAAAGGTAGTCGTTCCGATGCGTCCATGTCGTGGCCAAATCGATAATTCGATTTGAGCCCTCGTATAGCATTTGGGTCTCTCGATGTGATTCCGCATTCCAGTCCCTTTGGGCACTGCTTGAGCCGCATCCCAGGGGGTTCCCTTCCCAATAATCTGCCTCGCAACCCGATTGCTATGCGGTGAGGCTCCTCGGCCGCCTCGGAACTATCTGTGTATCAGACGCATCGCGGGATAAGGGGTTGGCAACGGTAGTCGCCCCAAGCGCGTCCGATGCTTGGACCATTCCGAGGCGGCCCTGAAGCCTCTTCCGTCTAGCCGTTGGGTCCTTCTCGCCGCATCCCTCGCCTCGCACCCCGATTGCTATGCGGTGAGGCTCCTCGGCCGCCTCGGAACTATCTGTGTATCGGACGCGTCGCGGGATAAGGGGTTGTCACTGGTAGTCGCCCCAAGCGCGTCCGATGCTTGGACCATTCCGAGGCGGCCCTGAAGCCTCTTCCGTCTAGCCGTTGGGTCCTTCTCGCCGCATCCCTCGCCTCGCACCCCGATTGCTATGCGGTGAGGCTCCTCGGCCGCCTCGGAACTATCTGTGTATCGGACGCGTCGCGGGATAAGGGGTTGTCATTGGTAGTCGCCCCAAGCGCGTCCGATGCTTGGACCATTCCGAGGCGGCCCTGAAGCCTCTTCCGTCTAGCCGTTGGGTCCTTCTCGCCGCATCCCTCGCCTCGCACCCCGATTGCTATGCGGTGAGGCTCCTCGGCCGCCTCGGAACTATCTGTGTATCGGACGCGTCGCGGGATAAGGGGTTGTCACTGGTAGTCGCCCCAAGCGCGTCCGATGCTTGGACCATTCCGAGGCGGCCCTGAAGCCTCTTCCGTCTAGCCGTTGGGTCCTTCTCGCCGCATCCCTCGCCTCGCACCCCGATTGCTATGCGGTGAGGCTCCTCGGCCGCCTCGGAACTATCTGTGTATCGGACGCGTCGCGGGATAAGGGGTTGTCACTGGTAGTCGCCCCAAGCGCGTTCGATGCTTGGACCATTCCGAGGCGGCCCTGAAGCCTCTTCCGTCTAGCCGTTGGGTCCTTCTCGCCGCATCCCTCGCCTCGCACCCCGATTGCTATGCGGTGAGGCTCCTCGGCCGCCTTGGAACTATCTGTGTATCGGACGCGTCGCGGGATAAGGGGTTGTCACTGGTAGTCGCCCCAAGCGCATCCGATGCTTGGACCATTCCGAGGCGGACCCGAAGCCTCTTCCGTCTAGCCGTTGGGTCCTTCTCGCCGCATCCTTCGCCTCGCACCCCGATTGCTATGCGGTGAGGCTCCTCGGCCGCCTCGGAACTATCTGTGTATCGGACGCGTCGCGGGATAAGGGGTTGTCACTGGTAGTCGCCCCAAGCGCGTCCGATGCTTGGACCATTCCGAGGCGGACCCGAAGCCTCTTCCGTCTAGCCGTTGGGTCCTTCTCGCCGCATCCCTCGCCTCGCACCCCGATTGCTATGCGGTGAGGCTCCTCGGCCGCCTTGGAACTATCTGTGTATCGGACGCGTCGCGGGATAAGGGGTTGTCACTGGTAGTCGCCCCAAGCGCGTCCGATGCTTGGACCATTCCGAGGCGGACCCGAAGCCTCTTCCGTCTAGCCGTTGGGTCCTTCTCGCCGCATCCCTCGCCTCGCACCCCGATTGCTATGCGGTGAGGCTCCTCGGCCGCCTTGGAACTATCTGTGTATCGGACGCGTCGCGGGATAAGGGGTTGTCACTGGTAGTCGCCCCAAGCGCGTCCGATGCTTGGACCATTCCGAGGCGGACCCGAAGCCTCTTCCGTCTAGCCGTTGGGTCCTTCTCGCCGCATCCCTCGCCTCGCACCCCGATTGCTATGCGGTGAGGCTCCTCGGCCGCCTTGGAACTATCTGTGTATCGGACGCGTCGCGGGATAAGGGGTTGTCACTGGTAGTCGCCCCAAGCGCGTCCGATGCTTGGACCAT